>NW_026533190.1:230000-250000 GCF_028296485.1 Oppia nitens
TACTACTACTACTACTACTACTATTACTACTATTACTACTATTACTACTATTATTACTACTACTACTACTACTACTTCTACTACTATTACTACTATTACTACTATTACTACTACTACTACTACTACTACTACTAATAATAATACCAACAATTACTACTACTACCACTACTACTACTATTACTACTACTACTACTACTACTACTACTATTACTACTACTACTACTACTACTACTACTACCACTACTATTACTACTACTACTACTACTACTACTACCACTACTACTACTACTACTACTAATAGACAATATAGTTAATTTTATCTATTAGTAATTTTTTAATAAAATTATTACAATTAATTTATTATTATCTATCAATCAATCATTCATATAAAAGCCCGGATCAGCTGCGATGACACATCCGGTGGTGACCAACAAAAACAGTCTGTCCAGCAAATGATGTCACTGTTTGGCGAATACTCGCAAAAGCTGTCACACGCTATCCAATTGATCAAAGAAAACAAAATCAGCGAATCGGGCGCCGAATTGGCCTCAGTTAAGGACACTTTCGGCAAACTGAACGGTTTGGTTAAGTCAAACAAAGAGTTGGCGAAATTGCCGATAGCTTCGCAACTGACGGAACTGTCGTCGATAACCCAAACGTTGGGCGGTCTAGGAGTGGGTGGCGATAGTAATCAGGCACTGGACGGTATGGTCGATAAGTTGCACAGTGTTTTCGGTATACTCGGTCAGGTCAAGGACAAGGTCGGCGGCGGTGTTACCGGCGGTGGCGATGGTTTGGGTAAAAAGTTGCCGCTTTAAGTAAAAGGATATCTAATCTAATTATTATTATTATTATTAATCTAATAATCAGTTTATTTCAAACAAATAGCAAACCAAACAAACAAAAAGTTTTTGATTTTATTTCTATTAGAAAAAAAAATCTAAATTTAAATAAAAATTAAATTTTTTTTAACAAACAAATTAAATTTGATTAATAAATAAAAAAAATTAATTGTTAATTTTCAAGTATTTTTTTAAATAGTAAATTTAAGTACAATAAAAATTTTAATTTTATATATTTAAATAAACAGATACAAAAATTTTTATATCAAATTATTATTATTATTATTATTATTATTACAACTATTACTAGTATAATAAATTAATATTTTTTTAAAATATATATATTTTTAATTTTATAAAATTAATTTTTTAAGAGGATTATTATAATTAATGGTTATTTATTTAATAATAATAATAATAATAATAAAATACATTTTATATATATATTATACATTAATATTTAATATGATGATAATAAGTTAATGTAATTTAATATTAAATTTTTTGTTTTTGATAAACTTTTTCGTACAAATTGTTTGAATATTAAACTATATATATATATATATATAATATTATATAAAGTTTAACTCTAATACAGTATAAATTTATATCAAATAGTATATACAAAAATATATTCAGTATATATATAGTATAGTATAGTTTATACAATATGTATATATATATTATATTTATATAAAACGTGTCATTTAATAAATTATTAATATTGTATTAAAATTATTTTCTACTCTATGTTTGAAAGTTAATTAAATTTATCTAATAGTTATCACTATATATATATATATATATATATATATATATATATATATATATATATATAATTTTTTATATACTATAAATATGGTAATACTGTATATACTAAATATAATCAAAATATAATTTAATATTAAAAATATTAATACAAATTAAGTAATTTTTTTTAAAAATGTAATCTAATGACAATAAGATGATATAAATTATTTTATTATTAATATTATTATTTTTTTTGGTAAAAATTATAATTTTAATTACTAGTAGACTAGTGATTGATTGGATTTATTATAAATATTATTATTATTATTATTAATTGAAATATATTTTTAGTTATCTTTTTTTTATAGTTGAGTTGACTTTGGATCGTATGTCCCGTTGACTCCCATATCATTGTTTTCGTCTAATTGATTGTCATTGTCTTTGTTTGTCCTAATAATATATAATATATATAATAATTAATTAATAAAAAAAATTATATTTATATATAATATATTTTTAAAAAACTGTTATATACTTCATATAAAGTTTAAAAAAAAAATTAATACAGTATATACAACATTAACATTAGCACAAAATAAATTTTTTAAGTGCATGAATAATGTATTATTAATATATTAAATAATAAAATTTTTTAGTAATCATTAAATATTTACAACTATTAAGTGGTTTTTTTTAATATATAGATAGAAATAAATAATTTATTAATTTTAGATTTTTTTTAAAACTACTGAATATTGTTATCTAATTTTTTTCAACAACAAAAAATTAACGGAAACTAAAGCTATTGTCTATAATTAAGATTTTTTTTAGTAATCAATTTGTTTTAATAATAATAATAGTTATATTGATTATAAATTTGTGGTAAATTTTAAACAACTATTTTATTAATTTAAAAAAATTAATATTATTATTGATATATATATAATAAAATAATGTCAAAATTTTTCATATAAATATATTATATCAAATAAATTATACATTATTATTATTATTATTATTATTATTATTAAATTTTATGTAAAAATTTTCTATAATATATATATATATATATATGATCGACAAAATTATCAAAATTGATGACAAATTTCAAATAATGTATTTAATGTCATAAATTATAAAACTATCGATTAAAATGCCAAAAAAGGGGATCTTATTTTGCATACATACATATAAACTCACATAAAATATATATATATATATATATATATATATCTATAATGAGTTGAATATTGATTTTTTTGAAAATGTAATACTACTGTATTATATCTGTTATATCATATATTATAAACTTTATATATAAATATATATATATATATATATATATATATATATATATATATATATATATATATATATATATATAGATTACGGCATTTATATTTAAATTATAATTTAATATTGAAACTAATTAACATTTTGAAGCGCTTAAATTTTTTTTTGGTGATTATATATATATATATATATATATATATATATATATATATAAAATTTATATATTTTTTATATTTCTCCGAAAAAAATAAACTAAACATTTATTATAATAATACTGTATTTAAATAACTAAAAAATAAAATACTTTATATTATATAAAAAAAATTTTTTAATATCTATTCACAATTCATTTAACTAATTCATATTTGTATTAAATATATTTATATATATATTTTTTTGTTTTTTATTAAAATTACTTAGTAGTGAATATATAAATATAGTTTTAGGGGTTAAATAAGTTTTTTTTGAATAATAAAAAATAAAATATTTAATCTAAATTAAAACAAAATATGCCTTTTAATAATAATAATAATTATTATTCAACAAAAAACAAAAAAATTAAATTACATTTTTTTGCCCCTAAACACAATTTTTTTAGTATATAATGTGCTAAAAACTTAACAAATCGTATATAAAAAAAGTTAGATAATTATAAATAAACAATATATATATATAATATCTATAAAATATTATATATATATATATATATATATATATATATATATAGAGAGAGAGAGAGAGAGAGAGAGAGAGAGATTTAACCAACAAATTTGAAACAAAAAATATATATTTTTTAATAAATAAATTACAATACAATTACTTTTTATTAAATTATATATTGACTGTTAATAATCATATATTATTAACTATTACTAACTTTTTGCTATCAAATTCATCTCTCATTTTGGGAGTCATATTCAGATAACCGCCCTCTTTCTCATCCAATACCAGTAATGCCATCGTCGATATAATTGTGGCTAAAATATTAATTAAATTAAAATAAATTAAAAATAATTAATAATAATAATAATAATAAAATTAATAATAATAATAATAATAATAAAATTAATAATAATAATAATAATAATAATAAAATTAATAATAATAATAATAAAATTAATAATAATAATAATAAAATTAATAATAATAATAATAATAATAATAATAATAATAATAATAATAATAATAATAATAATTAATAATATTAATATTAATAATAATAATTTAATTTAATTTAATTAAAAATTAATTATCTCTATGTATATATTTTATGCACAAAATAATAAATAGTTAAATTTAAAATTAAATAGTATATTATCTATTTAGCTATTTATCTATAAAATAATAATAATAAAATTAATAATAATAATAATAATATACCGCATAGCCAGGCCAGATAAAATATTTCCAACACTAGATAGCCCTTAGTGTCGACTATAGCACCGGCAGCCATACTGATCATACCGAGACCAAAATTTTGTATAGCCTGTGTCATACCGTAGGCCGTACCCAGTGTACGCTCCGGTACTACCAGCGATATCAGGGCCCATACAGTACAGGCTAGCATTGAATAGCCAATGCCCAGTACGATCATGGCTAGCCATGGCGTCAGGAAACTGAATGCCAGCAACAAATGGGCGGTCATCGATATCAGTATAGCCAACAATACGAAATATAGGGTACGACCCAAACGGCCCATTAGTATGCCCAGTATGGGCGATGCACCCATCGATATCAGATAGACCATACTATTGATTAGGTGGGCGTCGACTGAGTTTAATTGAAATTTTCGTGTAAAAAATGGTCTGAAAATTTGAAAAAAAATTATTGAATTATTAAAAAAAATTATTGACTTATTAAAAAAATTATTGAATTATTAAAAAAATTATTGAATTATAAAAAAAATTATTGAATTATAAAAAAAATTATTGAATTATTAAATAAAATTATTGAATTTATTTGAAACAAACAATTTGGGCAAAAATTTTTTTTTCTATTCAATATTCTGTATATTAATATACAATATAAATCAAAATTATAGGAATATTCTYTATATATATATATATATATATATATATATATATATATATGCACACAAAACAAAACACAAAAATCAATTTAATTTTTTTGTTTTATTTTGTTTTGTTTTTTTTATTTCAATTCAAAAATATCTATACCTAGCGTGTTATGAATATTTTTTTTAAAAATGATTATTGAAATTTTCATATATTTTTGTATTTGTTTGATAAATGTTTTTTTGGTTATTATAATAATAATAATAATACTAAAAAATTGAGGAAAAAAACTATTTTAAATAAAATAAATAATATATTCAATTGTTTTTGACAAAAAAATAAAAAATAAAAACCTATTATCATATATAAACTACTATCACATATAATAATATCAATATATATAACTTATTTGCAATTCACAACATGTATGTCAACAACAATAATAATTTTGATCCATAGATATTAAAAAACTTTTTGTTTGTTTATATATATATACTTTCAAAAACATATATAAATTTATATATTTCTAAATTTAATTATTTTTAATAATAAAAATCATTTTTTTGTAGATAATTACTTGAAATAGATATCAAAATTTATATATATATATATATATATACTTTCAAAAACATATATATATATACTTTCAAATATATATATATATACTTTCAAAAACATATATATATATATATATATATATATATTTATATATAATTTCTAAATTTAATTATTTTTAAATAATAAAAATCAATTTTTTTGGATAATTACTTGAAATAGATATCAAAAAAAACTTTATATATATATATATATCGATTGAAACAAGTATTCTTTGCGTTTCAAAAATAATGAAATTTTACTTTGTTTTTGTGAGATCTATGTAATGATTAAAATTTTATTTTTTTTGTAATTCAACAGTTACATTATTGAATTTTAACTATGTTATAAACATATAGTTATTAATATATAGCTTAAAGTCACATGACATCATTTTCACATATGCTCAAAAATACCTATATCATTGATTAAATAATGCAATAATGGAGGCCAAAAATCTTAGTAAGGCTTCTTATGAAAAACTAAATGTAAGCATTAATTTGACGAATAAAAAATGGTGGAAAGAAGTAGAGGTTAATGTAAAAGACAGAAAATAGTCTGAAAAACTACCTAATTTTAATACTAAAATTTTGAAGGATTTAGTGAAGTTATATCCAGACTTTTGATGATAAAAGATGAGAAAGATATTGGGTATTGATTTATGAACTATTATAAGATTTGGACTCAATTCGCTGAAGATATGTGCCATTAATTTAAGTACTAAATAATTTCACTTCTTAACTATAGGCCACTTAAGTGAAAATAAACCAAAATTTTTTATACAATTGAATTATAATAAATTTATAGGATTTATTAAAACCATTGATGAATCATTATATTCACCATATATTGCTTTGTCAGATTACTATTTATTTGAATAAATAAAAGACTTCTTTGATAGTGAAAAAATTAAAAATCTGGAAGGATTCAAAAAATCTTTTTCGGTTCAAAATCAGATGAAATGGTTTACCAAAAATAATCAAAATTTGACCAGTGATTAAAGAGATGTTATAGATTTAAATGACAATTTTACAATTTATTAAATTTCATTAACTTTTTCAATAAAATGAATTTAAACACTTTTATTTTACACGCAAAGAATACTTGTTTCCATTAATACTTTCAAAAACATATATATATATTTATATATATTTCTAAATTTAATTATTTTTAAATAATAAAAATCAATTTTTTTAAATTTTTTTTTTGATAATTACTTACACACCAAACGATACCAATGGAAAAACAGATACATAATAGAAGACAATAATAAAATTGATGAACCAGTAGTTCAAACGGAAAACTTTGATATCTTTTAGACTAATTTTATCGGATTTAACATCTTTGACCTTAAGCTGACGTTCGGCCCATTTGTCCCGTACGGCCAATACGATGGCCAGAACCAGATCATAGGCAGCGACTATCGATGCCAACATCCAGGCCATACCCAGACACTGATGACCAGAGTATGAATGACCCAAATAGTCGTATAAGGGTTTCATGACATTCATGTTGACTGTACTGCCAACACGGGCCAGACTCAGCTGTAGGCCGAAAACCATTTGCAGTTCACGACCGCCAAACCATTTGACGGCACGCATGTTGGCCGTAACGGCCAGATTTTCGCCGCCAATAGCAAATACTATACGGCCCAGACACATTAGCCAAAATGAGTTTAGGTAGGCGCCCAACCCTAGCAGGAATTGTCCGGCAAAAGTAAAACAAGCAAATATAATGGCACCCCAGTTGATACCCAGATACCTGTCCACTAGTATACCCCCGATTAAACTCAATATCATATTAGGCCAACTATACAGTGAATATAGTAGTGAATACTGGAAATTATTGATATTCATGTCCCGTAGGGTTTCCTCCTGTAGTGAACTGGGAGTATCGTAACTAAAGTAATTGCCTGTTAAATAATAATAATAATTTTTTAAAAAATTATATATATTATATATAGATATAATATCAGTAATTATTTTTGTTTGTTTGTTAATTGTTTGTTAGTGTTGTTAGTTATACACAAATTTATTTTAAATGATAAGTATAATAATAATGATATTATCATTTAAATACCTCATATATTAAATACACCTATAATACTGTATTACTACTAATATTAGGTAATATATTGTTATATAATATCGTTATATATATACCTTTAAGGTATTATTATTATTATACAGTACAGTATATATACTATAATCTAATTTTTACACTATTTGTTTGAATTAATTTAATTTAATTATATCTATTTATAAATTGAATTTGAATATAATATGCGTGAATTCACTTAATTAAATAATTTTAAGACAATATTTACACTCTTTTTAATTTTAATCCTCAAAAAATATATTTGTTTGTTTGTTTTATATAGTTTTGTAATCAATTTAAATACAAATATATATTTATTTGTTTTGTATACAGTATTTTGTTGACTAATAATTTTGTATGCAATAGTAGTAGTAGTAATAGTAGTAGTAATAGTCATATCTATTATATAATTAATTTAAGGAATTGTATTGTTATACAAATACTGTATTTATATATATAAGTGATATTTATTTTGTAAATTATATGATATTATTTAAAAATTTTTAATTAATGGATCTAAAAATTTTTAAATAATATCTAAAGTTTTATATCTATTACTATTTACAGTGTAATTAAATTTAATTAAGCATTGGGTGTTTATTTATGTTAATGTTTGTGCAATTATTTTTAATCAATTTAGCTGTCTATACATGTATTTTTTTGCATTGAGTTTATAGTATGTAATTCAATATACTTAATAATAATAATAATAATAATTTAGTTAAATAAAACATTTAGCAACAAAAAAAGTTTTATTATTATTTGATGGCAAATGTGGCGATAATTTATTCATTACATTAATAGAATATATTTAGCAAAAAAAAATAAAAATAAAATAAAACTTTTTTTTTATTATTTATTTTTCTAAGTGTTAAAAGTATTTACTATACTGTATATACATATACAGTAGTAGTTTATAATAAAATATTTATGCATATAATTTAACAATATATATATATGATAAACACATATATATTATATATACACTGTATTATTAACTTAACTATTTTTTTGTTGTTATCAAAATCAATATACAGTACTCAAAATTGTTTGACATTTATCTCTACTACTACTACTACTACTACAGTACTGTACTGTATATATGCAATGAAATTAGATTTTCAACTGAAAATCTGTTAACAAAAAAAAACTAAAATACTTGAAATCAATGTGTGATTTAACTTATTTTATTTTCTCTCTCTCTCTCTCTCTCTCTCTCTCTCTCCCTAAGCATTAAGTTTTTGAAATTTGTATTTAAGTGGAGACAATAAAACATAGAAAAAAATGATCAAACAATTTGAAAAACTTTTTTTTTGTTGTAGATATCATATGAGAGCTCACATTCCTATTGTATTATTTTTTTTACATACAGACAAGTAATTGACATTAACTCCTTGTAATCAATACACACACACACATACATACATACATACATACATACATACATACATACATACATACATACATACATACATACATACATACATACATACATACATACATACATACATACATACATACATACATACATACATACATACATACATACATACATACATACACATACATATACACACACATATACACACATACATACACACACATATACACACATACATACACACACATACATACATACATACATACATAAATACATACATACAAACACACACACAATACATACACATATATACATACACACACACRTACATACATTGTATTTTATTATCTATGATAATAATGACATTTACTATACATAGTTACTGCTAAAAAGTTAATTTCAAACAATATTTTTAAAGTATCCGATAAAATAAAATCTATATATATATATATAATATATATATTATAATTTTAAATAACAATGTAACATTATATAGTAACWATATATATATATATATATATAATTACAAAWTCAAATTTATTAAATTAAATTATMTGTACTCTCTGTGGGGTTATTGAAAAAAATAAATTTGTATAAATTTAATTAAGCATATGTTACAACAAAATTTTAAAAACAAAATGCTATTATAATTATTATTATTATCGTATTAAATACAACAAACAAACAAAAATTTTAGACAACCAAAAAAAATAAAATTGTTTCAAAACTATAAAATAAGTGGGGGAAAAAGTTATTTAATTAAATTTTCAACAACAAAATTTAAAAAAAAAATCAAATTTAGTGTATAAAAATTAATATAACAATAACCTACTAATACTACTACTACTTGAATATATGATAACAAATTTTTTTGACAACATAGACATATTCACATAATAATAATAATAAATAACTTAATATATATATATATATATATATATATACAGTATATATACCATAAAATTTTTTTCCATATATATATATATATATATAATACAAAATTGAATAAAATACTGTATATAAAAATTTGTTTGATTTTTAAATATATATATATATATATATATATATATATATATATATATATATATATATATATATATATATATATATATATACTTAGTAGGCCATACCTACATAATAATAATAATAATAATAATAAATAACTTAATATATATRTATACAGTATAGATATATATACCATAAAATATTTACTGTATATATATAAAAATTTGTTTGATTTTTAAATAGATATATAAACTCAGAATCTATATCTCATAATATATATGTATTACTGTATATACTGTATATATACATGTACTTTGTAGGCCATACCTACATAATATCATAATAATACTACTACTAATATAAGTTACATACCGACACCAAGCGAGCACATGAATACCATAAATATATATCTGTGTACACTGTGTGCCGGATGCCAACACTTGACATTAGAGTAGTCCTCCTCCTCCACCTCATCCTCATCCCTATCCCTATCACCATCAGCTTTGACTGTATCCCTGTCCTCCTCATTGACAGCAACATCACTAATGTCTTCATCAGCAATCACTTCCKGAACCCTTTTTCTAGTTTCATCTGATTTATCCATATTGTTGTTATAATATATATATCAATAAGTTATATCACAAACAATAAAAATTTATATAAAAAAACAAAAGTTTTTCCACACAAAACAAATCACTAATTACTTAATTACAGGTATTAATAGATATTTTGTTGTTGTTGTTGTTATAAATTATATATAAATAACATTTTAATACTATTATAATATATTAAATACATGTTATTATTATTATTATTATAGTATTGATGAGGACATGAAATACATAATATACTATTTAAATACAGTACTACTGAAATATTTTTATTTTATTATTTTTTTTTTAAAAAAAAAGTAAATCAGTGTATATTGAGTATTATATAAATATTATATATATATGTGATATTTGAAATTTTTTATTTTATTGACAATATATATATATATATATATATTAAAAATATTATATACATAACAATATAATAATGATTATGATTTCATACAATAAGTTTATAAATCAGATTATAATTGCAATTAATTAATTAATTAATTAAAGTCTACTATTTATCTCATTATTATTGTTCAAGTGTTGACTGATTACTATAAAAATTTATATATATATATCTCCTATAATTATTATGATAAACTGTTACATATATAAAATACATTATTACCTATTTGTCAATAGCACAGGTAGGTATAGTAGTAGTAGTAGTAGTAGTAGTAGTAGTAGTAGTAGTAGTAGTAGTAGTAGTAGTAGTAGTAGTAGTAGTAGTAGTAGTAGTAGTTTGTTAGTCAGTATAAAATTATCTATATATACCCAATTAGTTATTGGGCATATTATTATTTATAAAAATAATAATAATCAATATATTGTCATATTATTATATTTTGTGTAAATATTTTTAGTTTTTATTAAATTATAATTGTTAWTMTTWATWTAATWTTTTATCTTTAACCAACCACAATTATTATATTTATTATTATTATTGTTATATTATATATTATAAATTATACTGTATATATATARTATTAAATGCCAGTTATATTTAAATCATACCCTCCCTATAAACGGTATGTCATATATTTTTATTAATATTAGATAACAAAAAAWAAATAATAATTTATTTTTTAATGTTTAAATACCATTTATATAATTAGCGGGGGGTTGACTTTTAGTATACCTAGTTCAAAGTTTAATTATAATAAAAAAAAATTTTAAAAAATTAACTTTATATAAGATTTTATAATAATTATAATAATAAATATTAATAGTTTTTATTTTTTTAAACCTACTAATAGCCATTAGAGCCATAATTATTATAAATTATAATTAAAATATTTAAATGTTTTGTTGTTGTAAAAGTTAATATACAATTAAAATACATATAAATAAATAATTGATTAGAATTTTTAATTAAATTATAATATAATAATAACATAAATAATATATTATTATTTTTAAAAATAACTTTATATAATATATAATATGATTTAATAGTTAATAATAATTATATTAATTAATATTAATAGTTATTTATGTTTAACCTACTAATAGCCATTATAGCCATAATTATTATAAATTATAATTAAAATATTTAATGTTTTTTAGTTGTAAAAGTTAATATACAATTTAAATACATATAAATAAATAATTGCTTAGAATTTTTAAATTAAATTATAATTAATAATATAATTAATATATTATTTAAAAAATAACTTTATATAAGTTGTATGATTTAATAGTTAATAATAATTATATTAATTAATATTAATAGTTATTTTTTAAGACCTACTAATAGCCATAATTATTATAAATTATAATTAAAATATTTAATGTTTTGTTATTGTAAAAGTTAATATATATTTAAGTACATATAAATAAATAGTTGCTTATAATTTTTAATTAAATTATAATATAATAATAACATAAATAACACAAAATGTTTTTTTTTTTGAAAAAATTCATTATATATTTTTTTATTAATCACTTAAATATCTATATTTACATATTTATTTATGTTGTTTTTTTCAGTTATATTTTTGTTGTTGTTGAAATTAGATATTACAATAATAACAACAACAACAACAAAAACATCAATGATTACCTTGATAAAATCATAATTACAAATAATATTAATAATAATAATAATGATAATTTATACATTGAAATTTCTAATTGAATTATAACAACTAAAAAAAACCATATATTCAGAGTAGTAGTAAAACAATCAAAAAAAAAAACTTTTTATAAGTTTTACATACAGTATATATAAATATATATATATATATATAATATACAAATTTTTATCGTTAATTTCTAACATAAACAAAAAAAATTAATGAATTATTAATTAATTAATTACAGATATTTATCTATTATTTATTTTTTTTAATTTTTTTTTAGACAAACAAATTAGTGAAAATATATTTATATATTTTTTTAACTATATATATATTGATAATTAAATACTATACAATTTTTTAAATAATTTTTTTTTATAATAATAATAATTATTATTATTATCATCGATTGATTTGATTGTTTGTATGTTATGAGTGATGTTATTATATATCTATGTTATGCTATATATATATATATATATTTTTTTTGAACAACAAAAAAATTAATTTAATTAATTTAAATGTAGAAAAAATCACTGATGAAAACACATTAACAAAACACACATTTAATTTACTGTTTAATTATTTTGTTTGTTTTTTATCGTCCATTCATTAATAAATAATAATAATAATAATAATAACACATGTATTTTCACATAATAAGTGTAATGTATTGTATGTATGCATATATATATGAAACAATTGTTTAATTTATGAAATTAATTATTTATTTTTTTGTTGTTGATATATAAAGATCTCTATCTATCTAACTATCTATTATATATATATATATATATATATATATATATAAATCATAATATAATGGGAGGTCATGGTTGGTTAGATGGATGTGATGGAAGGGGGTGAGAGGACCGGGAGTTGGGGGGGGGGGAAGGGGTTAAGTCTCATTGTTAATGGGTTGAGGAGGCGGGCGAGATATCACAATTGAAAAGTGGCGATTTTTGTTTTGTTTTTTGTGTATCAATTAATTAAATTAATTTAAAATATAAACAAAATTCAATCAAAATCTAACTCTCTCTCTCTCTCTCTCTCTCTCCTAATAATCATTAATATTATTATTATTATATACTAATTATTATTATTATCATTATTATTAATATCATTACTATTATCATAAATATTAAATATATTATTATAAATTTTCAGAAAATTTTTTTCTCTACTAAATTGTGTCCTCATATGTGATATTAACTAACATTTTCAAAAAAAATATACGTATATATCATTTACTTAATTAATTTATATATAAATAATAATAATAATAATAATAATAAATTAGTTAAACACTCAAAAAATTCATCATCATCAAAAAATAATATTATAATAATAATAATAATAATTAAATTTAAATATAAAAAAAATCACTTGTATAAATTAATCAAAAATCTATAGCAAAAATATTCATCAATTATTTTATCATATTTTAAAAAAAAAAATTTATCTCACAATATATACACTCACTAACAAATAACTTGTTTTTTTTGCACCTAATATTTTGTGTGTGTGTGTGTGTGTGTATGTATGTATACGGTATATCATATATATATTAATTACTAAAGTATTACCTATCGATAATTAATTGTGTGATAATAATTTTGTTTGTAAATATAATTTGGTATAAATTTTATTATTGTTGTTATTTTAAATCAGTTAATTTTTTTTAAAACAATTATTTTGTTGAAAACTGATTGATTGGTAATAGTATTTGAATCTAATAATTATTTTTSTCATAGATTTATATATCGTATGTATGTATGTGTGTGTTGTACTGTACGGTAAATATTCATATTAATCAATATATATATATCAATAACTCGGGAGTAGTTAACGGGTGACAGTATGTATGTRTGTGTGTGTGTGTRTGTGCTAACTGGGATGCGATGATAAGCCATTCATTAATAAATTATTATTGATATTATTATTATTGTTCAAATTGGGAACCGTTGGTACAACCGTATGGCTAACAACAAACTCTTGATGATTATGATGATGTGGTGGTAGTGGCGGCGGTAGTAGTGGCGGCAGCGGCTGCTGCTGCTGTGATGGATGTATTGGATGACAAGCAGCCGGTGTTGGCATCAATGTTGTGGTTGTTGTTGTTGTTATTGGCATCGAATTCATCATCGGATAGATAGCTGCAAATGAATTCAATGGCTGCGCCGTCGGCGCCACCGATAATGATGGCGACGACGACGTCGACGACACGGTTGCCATGAGATGATGGCCAGACGTTGTCGTCGCCGCTGACGGCAAGCTCTTCATCATCGTTGTTGTTGCTGTTGTTGTGATCATAGGTTGTTGTTGCTGAGGATGAGGTAATAATAATGTCTGATGATATGCATCGCTGGCGTTCTTCATGATTGGCGACAGCGAATGATTGGAAGAAGCAATGGTGGCATCAATTAAACCGTTCAGTTGTTGCCTCTGTTCATTGGTTAATGTCATAAACCAATTGGAAAATGCATTCGTATCGGCCGTCTGGCCGACACCGAAATCTGTGGCCGTCATCTGCGAACCGCCATTAAAGCCGGCGGCAGCGGCTAAATTGAGTACATCCTTGTTGACCATTGCCAGCGCCTGTTCCAGGGCTTCAGTTTCCTCAGTGGACGGTATTTCTCCGTTTTGATGTTCGAGCAGAAAATCGTTGAACGCTTCGTCAGGGATTTTGTTCAGTACTTCGGTAAAGTCGGCATCGCTGGTCAATTGGGGCAAATCGGCTACAATCGACGCTACCAGTGCCTCCTCAGTCGGTTCCAATGGTGGCGGCGGCGGCATCGATTGGTGATGGTGGTGATGATGATGATGGTGGTCCATCATTACTACCGGCGAAAGCGGAACTCGTATCGGTGTCGTACCCATCGGTCCTATATCACAGCCTAAAACAGCAGTGCTCATCACTGGTTGTTGTGGATGATGATGATGTTGTTGTTGTTGTTGTTGAGGGTGATGATGATGATGAAGTTGCTGCTGCTGCTGATGATGTTGTTGCTGATGGTGATGATGATGATGTGGTAATAGTGATGGCAAACGATTAAATGATGATAAATTCGGTGTAACAGATGTCGTTACCACTGGCGACGACGACATATTCATGATAGTCGTTGACTGAGGAGTTATGGTCATCACTGGTTGTTGTTGTTGTGGTGGTGGTAGCGGCGGCTGTGGCTGTTGTTGAGCGGCCACAACCACTACCGAACTGTTACCGATAACGTGATTATTGATATCAGTGGTGATATCGGTGGCAGCGGCGGTCGTCTGAATGATGATGGGCTGCTGCTGTTGTTGTTGTTGTTGTGGTGTCAATAAATTAATTGATATATCTTGGTTGGTATCTGAATGATGTGAATGCATTGATGATGCATCCCCTGCGTCACCATCGTTGCTACCGATACTGTCCTCAATAATAACCGGCATATCATCATCTAAATCATTGGCCATCGATTGGTTGCCGCCGCCGCCGCCTTTCTTTCGTTTTTTGTTTCTCCGGCTAACCCGTGTCAGTGCCATTGGTTTAGGTTTTCGTCGTTTTTTACCCGTTTTCGAGTCCATCATCAATGGACTACTTGGTTGTTGCTGTTGTTGTTCATCAGTCGATTGAGACATCAGTTGATGATAACTGCAAACTGGATCTTCGTTAGTCATATCGAAAGTAGGATTCGAGCACTGGGTCATTGTTTGGCTACACTTTGCCGTACATCTCGAAAACAATAGCTGATCCACATTGTATAGTATATGTTGTATACAATGGCGAGTAAATGGAAGCGATGGCCGACCACAGCATCGACGGCGAGAGACACTATTACTATTACTACTACTATTACAGTCGTCGTCGTCATCGGTAGCGTAACAGCAGATACCTTTGCGTATGGATTGTTCGCTACGGCGACCTCTCACTGATAGTTTGTAATCTAAATAACTCTTATAGATAGTGGTCGATGAGGAGGAGGAGGTGGTCGATGTCGATGATGTTGTGTGGCTAACGTTCAACGACTTCAATATAGCTCGACTTCGGTTCAATTGGGGCTCAAATTCACGTTTGCGGACAGATATCAGATTCTTGAGCAACAATTTTTCGGCAATTAATTCGGTTTTCAGTTCGTTTGGTTCCAAATCTTCGATACTTGTCGTCATAAATGTACCGAAAATATTTGGAAATATTTCATTACTATCACTGGTGGTGGTTAGTAGACCCGATAATTTTTTTGACGGCTCTTTATAATGTAGTCGCTGTTGATGATGGCGACGACGATGACGATGACCACTATTATTGTGGTCATCATCATCAGCATCATCATCGACATCATCGTCATCACTATCCGACCAAATATGATGATTGAACAGCGAATCACTTGTAGGTTTCCTGCGTCTGGCAAACACATACTTATCGACAATACACGGCTTTTTGTCTTTTTTCTTTCGTTTCGGTCTACTATTACTACTACTACTAGTACTGGAAGTGCTATTATTTTTATGATTATTGTTAACCCTATTGTTATTATTATTATTATTATTATTTATCTTTGTTTTTAAGCTCTTGTTATTCATTGTCTTTAATTGTCTATTATTACTAGTAGTAGTAGTAGTAGTTTTGTTGTTCACATGACTAGAATTGGAGGTTATATTCTTCTTCTTCGTTGTTGTTGTTGTCGATGAAGTAGACGTTGTATTTGTCGTCGTCGTTGTTGTTGTTACTCCTGTTGTTGTCGCTAAACACTTATCTGATGAAACAGTTTTACAATTATTATTATCAACAACACTACCACCGATGGATGATTTGTTGCCACCGCTGCCGACAATCGCCGACGATTTCATACTACCATTCAGTTTCAGTTGCGGTTTAATAAATGCATTGAACGTAGCATTCAATTCGTCTCTAGTTGTTGTTGTTGTCGTCGTCGTCAGCGGTGGTGGTGTCGACGATAATGTTGTTGTTAGCGGTGATGATGAGGAAGTAGTGGTAGTAAAACCTAATCGTTCGGCAAACGACTGCAGAGCCGACTGGCTATCTAGTGATAGTACTGAACATCCGCCGCCGGCGCCGACATCTGATGCAGACATAACAACACCGCCGTTGACCACAAAACCATTAGTAGTAGTAGTAGTAGTAGTCTTGCCATTCATTAAGTGATGATTGTTATGATGTTGTTGTGTTGGCCGCGGCTGTTGTTGTGGTTGTTGTTGTTTACTCTTTTCTTTTCGTCTCTCTTTTTTCGGTGCCATACCAGCGATCTGCATATGAGAGTTACAAAACTCCCGGTCCTCGGTAGCCGGTATAGCATTTGAACATTTTTGTTGATTGTATTTTGCTTGATGTCGGCACTGGCGAAACGGTGCCGACGGATCTTCGAGTATATGACGGATACAGAAGGCATAGCCATTGATCCGACGTTGTTTGCACAGCTTCTGCGAGTATGAACACAACGGTTTGTTGTCCACTGGCGAGTAGTGAATGTGCGAACCCTCGAACAGTATACAACCGCCGTTGATGGCGGCCGCGGCAGCGGCTGCAGCGGTCAGTCGACGATGATTATGATTATGGCCACCATTACCGCTGCCGCCAATAGCTGCTGCCGAAGAAGTCCTGCTGCGGCAGCCATTAGTGGTCCGCGATTTGGTGGCGGCGGCGGCCGTAGTCGTGGTGGTGGTCATCATCGGCTGCACGTGTTGTTGGTGTTGTTGATGGCCATCACTATTGATGGTCACTATTGATGATAATGTGGTCTTTGTTGTTGTCTTTGTCGTTGTTGTCGTTGTTATCTTTGGCGTCGATATCATTGAATTGTTATTAATATTATTATTATTATTATTATTGATATTATTATTACTAATAATATTATTAATAAAATTGTTATTAATATTAATATTATTTATATTTATTTTTATATTATTATTATTATTATTATTATTATTATTATTATTCATAATAATGGCGGCCATTGTTTAATGCCATTTATACCATACAATATAATAACAATAATAGACACATTGAGCCAAACTATGCTTGAGTAATCATTCAGTAAATACTAGTCAAGTGCTATACAGTAAAGTATTATTACATGTATTCCATAAGTATAACCAGTATGTAATACTATGTATATTAGATGGGCCTATGCAAGCAATGTATGCTCAATAGTGTGTGCCCATAGCTCTAGCAAATGGGTAATCGAAAAAATAAAGGTAAATAAATAAATTGTACATCAATTACGTCCCATAAATTTATTTTTAATATATTAATATTATACGCATTTAATTATAATAATAATATGGATAATACATAAACAACGTCGTTATATAAAATAAAATTGATTTAAAATTTACAATGTACAATAATTTTTTCAATCATAAATAACGTATATAAATTTTTTAAAAAAAATTTTATAATAATTATTTTTAGTATTATAATAAATTTATGAATTTTTTAAAAAAATCATTTAATTGTGCTAGATTATAATTTTATTTAAATTAGATTTTTTTAATATATATATATATATAGTCTACTGTATAAAATTTATATATTATTTAAAAAAATAAATTATTTAAAAATAATTTTATTAAGTTTTTATTAAAAAAAAAAAAAATAATACAAACTTTAATAGTTATTTATAAAAACTATTTTTTAAAAAAATTATATTTCTAAATAAAATTTTTTTAATTTTTTTTTGTAAAAAATTAGTTTATATATGTATTTTTAATTTGTTTAGGCTATCCCTGAAATGTCGCCAAAAAACTTTATATATTGAATATATATATATATCAATATATATATATATATATATATATATATATATATATATCTAATCAACAAAAAAAAATGTCTAGCATTTAACAAGATTAGTTTAGTTTATTTTATATWTATATATATATATATAATAAACTTTTTAATTTATTGCACCTAGATTAACTTAGATAATAATAATTAATGAAAATTTAATTGATTATWTATATATATATTAATCCACTTAAAAGTTAGTAGTAGTAGTAATAATACAGAATCTAATGTAAAATTAATTAATTAAAACTAGACATAAATACAACCAAAAAAAATAAAAAAATAACCACAGTAATTTTTTTGTTGATTATTTAAACATGATAATATATCCCCCAAACAATTATTACAATAAATAAATAAAATTAATTATTTTTGATTAAATATTTAGTTATTTTTTTTACTTAAAAAAAATAACAAAATATTTAATCATAAAAATTAATATATATATATATATATATATATATATATATATATATATATATATATATAATAGTAACTAATATCGGGTATCAATATATATACGGTTCGGTTCCCTAAAAAAAAAAATTAATAGAAA
>NW_026533190.1:255000-312500 GCF_028296485.1 Oppia nitens
TAAATTTTATATTAAAATTTCCTTATATTTAAATATAAAGTTTTTTTTAAAACTTAAAATAAATTACCTAGTAAATAATTCTATAAAAAATTATATATATATATATTATTGAAAATATACTGATAATTAAATCTATATTTTATAATATAAATTAATAAATTTTATATTAAAATTTCCTTATATTTAAATATAAAGTTTTTTTTAAAACTTAATAATACTGTTAATAATTAATTAATTAAAAATTTTCTAAAAATAAATTATTAAAACATTTGTTAAAAAATGATTGCAGTTTTAAAGTGAAATTTTTTATTTAATTATCGCCGCCATAACCTATTTAAAAAATAAAATGTTAATTTGAATTTATTTCAATAAATAAATAGCTAATAAATATTATTTTATTTTTAATTTAAAAATAATGATTAAAATAATGAAATTTTATATATTTTTTTGTACACATTTATTAAAACAATTTTTTTTAAAAAAAATTAAATGTAAAAAAATATATTAAAACTTATATTAACTTATTCTAGAAAAATCTAGACTCTATTTGTGTGGTTTTATTCAATGGATAGAACAACTGTGTGTSTGTRTGTGTATAACAAACGTTATATATGTATGTACTATATATTAATATGAGTCATTGTATTCATACTATAAGTTTATGTACAGACAGTTAATATTTTTGTTTTATTTAAATATCAAACAGTTTGTAATTGTACAGTACATTAGTATACAACATATATTAAGTATAAATTGCTAATAATAAATAGTACAATAACTACTAGATTAATATATACAACAATTTAGTCCTATTTTTAATATAGTATAAAAATACACTTGCTAACACTTGTACTGTAGAATAATAATTGTTGGCTATACTGCATTGCATCAACAAACAACAAAAAAATATAAAAGCATCGACTGTTTGCCTATGTAGTCGATGTCTGATTATTAGTATTAGTATAACTACAGTATACGTGTTGTGTGTGTGTGTGTATGTGTTATATAGACATTGATATTATTATACATTAAAATCATATATTACTTAATATACTGTATAATAGTATTAACCAAAAAAAAAATTAGTAGACATTTATAATACAGTAGTACTGYATATGTATTGGATATTATAATACCAACCGTTGTTTAAGTGTTATAATTATATTATCGGTAAAAAAATTAATCGGTAAAATCAGTGACCAGTAACCACCAATGTATTCGGCGGCAGAGAATGGCCAGTACGGCACCGATGAATACGAGGGACAGGGTTTCGGCACATCGTTCAGTACTAAAGCCATTAGACTAGGTTTGTTGTATAATTGATTACCGGCGGGTGAGTGGGTGTGGATGACAGTAGTGGGGGACAGTGTGGGTGACGATAGTGTGGGTGACAGTGCTGGGGAACAGTGTGGGTGATAGTGTGTGKGTGTGTGATAGTGTGTGTGTGGGTGGGTGACAGTGTGTGTGTGTTTGTGTGGGTGACAGTGTGTGTGTTTGTGTGGGTGACAGTGTGTTTGTGTGGGTGACAGTGTGTGTGTGTGGGTGACAGTGTGTGTGTTTGTGTGGGTGACTGTGTGTGTGGGTTGGTGACAGTGTGTACCGGAGGTTATACCCCACACACCCACATATACCAACACACTGTTGTTAACTAATCCCCCTACCCCCACCTCCCTATTAAAAATTAATACTATAACTACTACTACTACTAATAATAATAATWATTATTATTATTAAGTTATTTAATTAAAATTTAATCTATTTTTTTGTTTTGTTTTATTAGTTTATTGTTAGGTTAATTTAGCAAGATCAATTTGTTTATGTTGTTGTTATTATTGGTTGTAATTTACAATTTGTAAATAACTATGTTATAYAATTAAATGTTTTTTAAAAATTATCTCAATTAAATGTGTATGTGTACTAGGTTACATTATTATTATTATTTAATAATTAATTTTTATTTATTAAAAAAATATTGCATTTAGGTATTTAGTATGCTATCAATTTACAGTATATATATATATATATAAATTTATTTWTAGTAATTAATTAWWTATATATWTAGTTGACAACCAGTTTTATTTTGTGTTAATATTTTTAATAGTATTTTATTTTTATTATTATTTAATTTTATTATTTTATCAATAATTTTTTTAGTTTCATATCATTGCCATCAAACAATTTTTTTAAATARCCAATCATATAATATAAATTAAATTAGTATTAGTAATCAATTTTCAAATTTATTTTTATCCTAGTTTATATAGTAATTATTATTATTATGTTAACAAATTTATTTAATTATTTAATTAAGCATTTAATTAATATACGGTATATAAATAAGTTAATGTTTCACTCACTTTCTATTAAATTAATATATCGTTAATAATTATAATAATAAAACTGCTATTTGTATATCAAAAATGTTTATATAATTAACTAAATTATTATTATTATATACTAAAATTTATTTTTATTGTTTTTCAATCGTTTCAATAGCTTTCATCCGCAAAGTCTATGGCATACTATCGGTTCAATTGATTATATCGTTGGGATTTATTTGTGTATTTGCTATACCGTTAGTATTTTATTTATTTATATATAATTATTATTAATTAAAAAAAAATTAACTAAATTTCATTTAAGATTTAATTTTATTTATTATATCATAAAATTTTATAAGTAATTATAACTATAAGGTATATATAAAAAAACATTACACATAAAAATAATAGTTATTTTTAAAAGAATATTCTTGTGATTTTGAAATCTAAAAAAAATTATTATTATTAGAAATTCTAATGAATTGTTTTATTATTATTTTCTTACATTTATTACTAAAACAAATATATAATTATTATTATTATTATTATCGTATAGTTAGATAAAACTATTGCTAATATTTTTATAATATTGATTTTTATGCAATTGTTGAATTAATATTTATTATTATTATTATTATTATTAATAGTAGATGATGTTAACTATGTAGTGGTATAGATATTTTATTATTATTATTTTTATTATCTAATAATTATAGTTTAATTTTTATTATTTTTTTCAATAGACATGAAACACACGTTTATAATTTAGCAATAGTTATAATACAGTATAAAATGTTACGATATATTTATTTATTTATTTTTACATATCATTATTAAAATATTTATTTAAATTTAGTAATTATAAAGTTTTAAAAGTTTATTATATATATATACAGTCGTCTTATATAATAATAATAATAAACAAATTTTTATAAAATAAATATTTATATATATATATATAATTTATATACAAAATTTACATTGATAGACAATTAATTTATCTAAATGTTTTACTATTTAATTGTTTATTACTTAACCTTTTTAAAAAAAATTTTAACCCAGGGAGGGTATGCGACAATGGTCACACCAGAATCTATGGGTAGTATGGGTTGCATTGTAAGTATACTTAATATTTGTATTTATTTAAAAAAAAACAAACAAAACATTACCGGTAATAAAATGATTACCGAAACCGATTATTATAACACAAACACATACATACACACACACACACACACACACACACACACACATTCATACACACACATACATAAATACATACATAAATACATACATAAATACATACATAAATACATACATAAATACATACATAAATACATACACATACACATACACACACACACACACACACACACACATTCATACACACACATACATAAAAACATACATAAATACATACATAAATACATACATAAATACATACATACATACACACACACACACACACACACACACACACACACACACATACATACATACATACATACACGCATACATACACACACACACACATACATACATACACATACACTCACACAAATACATACACATAAATAGACACTCATAAACACACACACATACATATACACACATATATATACTGTATATATATATATATATATATATATATATATATATATATATATATATATATATATATATATACATACACACGCAATAACCGATGTTTTTTTAATTAATACCTCCCGTTCCCCCTATCCTATCTGTATCTACTAAATAGTGGCGTAACATTGGTAACCATGATGGTTCTGGCCTGTTGCGGGGAACTCCGTCGCCAAACACCACACAATTACATTGCATTGATGATATTTACTGTGGCCGAATCCTTCCTCCTGGGTGTCATATCGTCCATCTATCAATACCAGATTGTATTGGCCGCTGTAGGCATCACAGCCGTAGTATGTCTGGCCCTGACATTGTTTGCCTTTCAAACCAAAATCGACTTTACCGTCTATAATGGGATACTGTTTGTCGGCGTTATTATCCTAATGTTGTTCGGGTTTGTCCTAATGTTTTGGCGCTCACAGGTCGCCCATCTGGTCTACTCATGTCTCGGTGCTCTACTATTTTCGGCGGTTAGTATTTTTAATTTATTTAATTAATTTATTTAGTTATTTATTTATAATACCCGCATATAGCCCCACCCCCACCTCTGACAAATTTTTTAAATTTAAAAATCAACATTTTGTAGGGGGGCTATATCTCACTTATTGCCCCAAATTTTCACATATAGTGGGGGCTATATGTTTTGGGGCAATAAGTGAGATATAGCCCCCCCTACCAAATTATGATTTTGAAAATTTTGAAAATTTGTCAGACGGGGGGTGGGGGCTATATGCGGGTCTATACGTTTAATATAGTAATTTTCATACCTATATATATATWWATAWATWTAATTATTCACAATTAATATTTAATTACTAGATTTATATACAGTATATTTAAAATTATATATTTACTTATAATACCTTTATTTTTATTTTTTAAAAAAAAATAATAATTATATATTGACTTTTAATTYAACATTTTTGTTTGTTTCACAAATTAAATAGCACACTAAAACCCTTTTTTTTTTTTTTTAAAAAAACATTTATCTCATAACTATTTTTTTCTAATTAATTATAAAAACAAAATTACTAATATTAATATTTTTACATCAATTTGATTATACATTTTTTTTGTGTGAGTTATTTTCAATTTATAATTAATTGATTTATTGTTTGTGTGTCTGTCTATGTATATGTGTGTGTGTGTGTGTGTGTGTGTGTGTGTGTGTGTGTGTGTGTGTGTGTGTGTGTGTGTGTGTGTGTGTGTGTGTGTGTGTGTGTGTGTGTGTGTGTGTGTGTGTATGTGTATGTGTGTGTGTGTAGTTATGTAATATATACAGTATATTACATATCATCATCACATKTGTTTAGTTATACTATTGATACTAGCTAATTAATTATATATTTATATACATAAAAATATATATAAAATTACCATGATAAATGTTTGTTAAATTGTGTGTGTGTGTATATATGTGTGTAGTGTTTATGTTTGCTTTTTTAAAATGCTAATTGTTTGCTTATTAGATTTTTAATTTTTGCACATTTTTTTTACTTTTAATTATTATTATAATACCTGTTATAATCTAAAAATTTAATATATATTTAWTATAATAGTAAATTTTATAATATAATTTGCCTAAATATTTATATAATTATTATTATTTGTTTGATTGTTAATTTATTGCATTTTTTTCTCTATCCGAACATACTGTCCACATGTATCACACATATATGTATGTATGTATGTATGTCCCGGTCACCTGTCTATCACACACATACACACATAAACAATACAAAACATCGATAATTGTGATGACCGATTGTCACCACCACTACCACCATCACCACCGATGATGACCCCCTCATTAAAAAAACTACTACTACTACTACTACTACAGTATCTGGTAGTTGACACCCAGATGATAGTTGGCGGCACCCATAATGTACAGGTGTCGTCCGAGGAGTATATATTTGCAGCCCTAACCCTATACATCGATATTGTTCAGCTATTTCTACATATATTGAATATCATCGCCTCCTCAAGTCGCAATTAAATAGATATATATAGACGCCTCCCAGTGTAAACTACTAACCCCTCACTTATCTCCCGCACCCACCCCACCCCTAATAAGATACTGTATTTATTCAATATTATATATTATATATTTGAGTGCAAACATCAAATTTAATGCAACTTTTTTTCTACATTAGATATATTGATATATAATTTTGTTTTTTTTGTGTTTTGCATTATTTTATTATTATATATTAATTATTATTATTAATAATAAATTAAATTTATTATTTAAAAAACAAAAAATGTAATTTTGTATTACCGTTTAAAAAAATAAGATATTTTATGTTGTTTTACTTATTGATTAAATTTTTATTTTTATTTTTAAAAATACAATATATTATACATTATTATTATTATTATTATTATTATACAATATATAAAAAAAATTAATTAAACGTATAAAATGTTTGAACAAATTTTTCCCATTTTTTTGTTGTTGAAAATAATTTCTATTTTTTTGCCAAATATTTTCCATTATTTTTAAATTAATTAATCAATCAATTGATTGATTGATTGATTGATTGATTAAATACATTATATATATAATTCATACATTAAATAAACATAAATATTATATATAATTCTCATCAATGAATATGTATTAAAATAATTATTTTAAAAATTATAATACTATGATATTTATCATAAATATAAAATATTTAAAAAAAATCATTAAAAATAAATTAATTGTTTTGTCATCATCATCATCATCATTATTATTATTATCAATTAATGACCATGATAATTTTTTGTTGTTGAATTAATAGTATCTAGTGGTGGACACACAGATGATAATGGGCGGCAGCCATAAGCTACAGGTGTCGTCCGAGGAGTATATATTTGCATCGTTGACACTATACCTGGATATGGTCAACATATTTCTGTATGTCCTACAGATAGTGGCCGCTGCCAGCAATGATGGTTAATAACCCCCTCACACCCCCCACCACCACACCCCGCGGGTAATAATAATAATAATAGTATCGGTAATTATTTTTAAAAACAGCAATAATATTGTTGTCTATGGTATAGACATTAAGCTATTAAAATTGTGTGATTTATTTATTTATTTTTTTTAATAGTAATATTAATTAGGTATAACAATGTAATGGTATTATTAGTCAATATGTTTTATTATTATTATTAGTAGTAGTAGTAGTAATTGTGATATTATCAATATAATAATTGTGTGTGTTATTAGCTATAATTATATATTATTCAATAAGCTTATAATTAGTATTATATATATATATATAGTATTATTATTTTTTTAAATTACAAATTATATAATACTCTAAACGAAAAAATCTAAGTCAAAGTAAAAAGCAGTATTATATATATACAGTATATATAAATAATAATAATAATTATTATTATTATTAACCAATATTGATAAAATTAAGTGTCAATTTTTTTTTATTATTATAATACTATTGATAAATATGTAAAGTA
The DNA here is from genome assembly GCF_028296485.1 of Oppia nitens. NCBI lineage: Eukaryota > Metazoa > Arthropoda > Arachnida > Sarcoptiformes > Oppiidae > Oppia > Oppia nitens. The sequence continues at coordinate 262,443 of NW_026533190.1, forward strand.
TATGTTTCTTAATATTGATATTTTAATACTATCGGTACATTAAATGTATTGTAATTTTTTTTAAATTTAATTTATGTGTGTTATTATTATTTTTAAAAAATTATTTTTGAAACAAATAATTAATACAGTTTAATTAAATAACTATTGTTATTATTATATGCAATTAATTAATTGAAAGTTATTAAAATAATTATATATTAAATAATTTATAATATTATTGACGTGTTTGTTGTGTTTATCACTATTCAATATAATACTGTATTAATTAATTAAGTAATAATTAATAGTTTTTTTTTTAAATTGTATACTTATTTATTAATTGATGTAAATTTCTAATTATAATTGTTTTTTAAAAAATATTATATATTTGCATATATACTTATTAAATGTAATTAAATCATATTTTTGTTAAATAAAAAAATTTGTGTGTGTCTATAAATAATATATACTGTATATGTTTGACTAATAACTTTTAAAAACTATTATATTTTTTGCATAATTTACTAAAAACACATTTAAATTAAATTATTAATCTAAATTATCATAGTTATATAGATATATATATTTTATTTTATCATGTTAAAATTAATAATTGGTAAAAATAAAAATTGTAAAAATTGTAAATATTATTCAAAAAAAAAATAATTTTCTATCAATAGCTACTTTAAAAATATTTTATAGTTAAGTAAAAATAAAATATTAATAATATATTACATTATTATTATTATTATTATTAGATATATTTATTATATATATATAATATTTGATGTATAAATATCAACAATAAGTCCATCAACAATTAGCCCAGTTGATTTTTTCCCCTATCAAGCTATTGACATTAATAAAATTAAAAACTATCATAAGTTATTATATTATTAAAATAATTATAATAAAAAACAAACAATTTTATACATGCATGTTTATTAATAAATAAAAACTTTATTTAAATTATTTTTTTAATTTTTGTTGTTTTATAATTAAATTAAAATATAATAATAATAATCAGCTGAGTGTTAGACTAAAATAAATTATATATATTACTTGAATAATAAAACAAAATTTAAATAAAATATATTAAATAGAGAAAAAAATTAATAATATAAAAAAATTTAAATTTTCTAAATAATTTTTTTTAATAAAAAAAACATAAATTTCAATATTTTTTTTGTGAATTATTTAATCATCTTTATCTTTATGATTATTATTTAAAATATTATCATTATTTCCATTGACTAAATGTTTTGATAAATAATTTTTTTTTAAATCTGATTTTTTATTATTATGTGGTTTACCTTCAATAGTGCCATAAGTCGATGCTTTTGCTATACGAGCCGATCGTATAGCAAAATATATGCCAACAAAAACTATATATTAAATTAAATTAATTAAATTAAATCAAAAATTATTAACTAATAATTTAATTACCAGTAATTATAAGCAACGATGCGATAATGATTGTCCCGACACTACCCGACGTAAACACTGTAAACAATATATAGGCCAACGATAGGCCAAACACTACGAAATTAGTCCATAAAACTATTAGCGGTATTAGACTGGGCTTATGTAGCTGTTTTTGGCCCGGAAATTGTTTATGTTGGAAATAGTAGTCCATTGCATCGTCCTATTTAGGGTCATCCCATCAACAACAACAAAAAGTTCAATTAATCAATTGGTTGGTCTCATTGTTTTGTGTCTGTCCTAACCTTTTCCTGGTATAACTTATACAAATAGTCGGCCGTTTGTTGGTCACTATCGGTTGGTACGTCCGCAATGGGTATGCGCTTCAAATAGACTGATCCGTTCATCGGTATACCTTTGATCAGATTGGATATACTGATCACTTCCCGAGTTTCGTCAAATGCCAGCTGTAGGTTATAGATAGCACAGTTGGGATCTAATAATAATAATAATAATAATAATTGGATGATAATATTGGGTTTCATTTAGTTTTTTAAATATTCAAATTACTGGTGAAATAGAGAGAGAGAGAGAGAGAGAGAGAGAGAGAGAGAGAGAGAGAGAGAGAGAGAGAGAGAGAGAGAGAGAGAGAGAGAAAGAAAGAGAGAAAAAAGAGAGAAAGAAAGAGAGAGAGACAAACAGAGAGACAAACAGAGAGACAAACAGAGAGACAAACAGAGAGACAAACAGAGAGACAAACAGAGAGACAAACAGAGAGACAGAGAGACAAACAGAGAGACAAACAAAGAGACAAACAGAGAGAAAGAAAGAGAGAAAGAGAGAGAGAGARAGARAGAGAGAAAGAAAGAGAGAAAGAAAGAGAGAAAGAAAGAGAGACAAACAGAGAGAGAGCTCACACACACAGACATACAGTTTTGTTTGAGATGTTTGACCGAATAGGCAAAACCCTTGACTCTGGGCAACAGATGATGCCTGTAGTGGACGTCCAGACCCTTATCGGCGGCAAACTTCATACTTGTCCGGTATTTCTGTTCGGTAAATCGGGTACCTTCGGCAGCAATCATCAACATTATCGGCCGCTGGTGGGCCATCAGCCGGTCCAAACCGTGGCCAATGTTCAGGGAATCACGTTGCCAGTTGCGGGCCAGAAATATATATTCGCCAAACATGAACGACCAGCCAATAATCGGTACGAATCGTAGTTCGCGTTTACCGAATGCCTTACAGCCGCCAAGTGTCCCGGTTTTCGCGGCAATCATCCACAAGAATACGGCATCGACTTCGTACCGATGGTTGGCCACTACGAAGGCATGTTCGCGGCCAAACTGATCAAGAGTTTGCTGATCGCCGAAGTAGAAGGTAATGGTGCTGTGCGACCACCATTCGGCTACGGCTACCACCTCTTTGATTGATTGATTTGTTAGATATGATTATAAATTATAATTATTAATAATTTTTTGTTTTGTTTTAATTAATACTAAATTAAGTAATAATAAGTTATATATATATATATATATATATATATATATTTATATATATATAGAGAGAGAGAGAGAGAGTACTGAGATTTTCAAAATCTATAATAAAAATTATTTAATTAATATTTAAAAAAAAAATAAATCCTTGAATTTTATTTTAATTATACGATATATTATTAAATAGTATTACATTTATATTAAAAATATTACTTTCATTTTATATATAAGATTTTTTTTTTAATAATTAATAACAGTGTTGTTATTCATATATATATATTGCAAAAACTATATATATATAATATATGTTAGTAGTTATATATTTATAATTATATTTAATTAAATAATAATAAATTAAATTAATAATAATAATAATAGTCAACTTACGGGAGTAAATAATATATTGAAGATATCCATTGATTTGTCGATAGATATCAATATTAATGAATCTAATGGTCAGATAATTGATTAGTTGTAATAGATTTACACATAAACTGCTAATGAATATAATGAATGCCGAAAATCCCATAATTAGGATGTCTTTAATATTTAAGTTATTTAACATTTTTTTATAAAAAAATAATAATTAATTTTAATTGTATATCAATAACAACACAACAACAGCAAAAATATCACAATATTATTAATTATTTATAAAAAAAAATAATATCAATAATAATAATTATAAAAAAACAACATTTAGTTAATATTAAATTGTTATTAATATAACAAAAAATTTATATAACATCTAGTAATTGAAGGAAAGTTTTTTTTTAAAAAAAAACTTTAATATTTATTACATTTAAATTAACTTTCAATTATTGAACTTTATTAATATAAAAAAAAATTTTAAATTTGAAAATTTTTTCAAAATACTAAATACATATAAATAATTTTTTTCCCGTAAATGTGTTTTAATTAATTAAAAATATCACACAATTTACGGTTTTTATAAATAAAATAATTTCTTTAAACTATTTTTTTTTATATAGACAACACTTTGAGATTAATAACACTTTTTTTATTATAATAATAATTTAATTTATTAATAACTGATTTTTTTTATTTAGAGAGAGAGAGAGAGAGAGAGAGAGAAAGAGTCAAAGTTTAAAATGATAGGAAAWTTTTCATTACTTTTTCAACAAAAAAAAATTAAAAACTAAAATAATAAACTTTGAATTTTTAAAAATATATATAATTTTATGTAGAGATTAAAGTTTAGAAAATATATTTATCATACGATAATGTATTGATACACTTGTAGTATATATACAGTATGATCACCATATGATTACATAGCCTAACATTTTTTAAGTACAGTAATAATAATAATAATAATAATAATAATAATAATAATAATAATATAAACTATAAACTTGTATATTAAGTATTTATTTTATAATTATAAATAAATATAATTTAGTGTTRWATTATTGAATTGATTCAAACACAAAAAAATTGAACAAGTTCAGTTTATATAAATCTATACTGTATACTGTATATTGAAAACATTTTTATGCGTAATATTTTATATGATGACAAACAAACAGTTATATTATTTTAAAATTTTCAAATTATCAAATTAAATGTACTTTTTCCAACTATCAAGGTCATATTTTTATTTTTGTTGATAACACATAATGTGTTATCATCATAAAAATATTATCAATTAATTTACTGTTATTTACTATTTATTTTTAAATATAAAAAATTCATTGTCAATATTATACTAACTTATAATTTATTAAATCAATTAATGGCAATACTGTAGTAGTAATTTATAAGTATTATTATTATTATTATTATTATTATTATTATTATTAGTAGTAGTAGTAGTAGTAGTAGTAGTAGTAGTAATAATAATAATAATAATAATAATAAAATAATAATAGAAGTAACGGTAGTTTATAAAACTTTAATAACTTATTATTGATAAATACTGTATAATAAATTGCATATAAATTAAATTTTAAAAAATAACAATTGAATATAAAATAATGAAAATTATAATATTTTTATATTACCTAGATCAAAAATTATATAATAATAATTTTTTTTAAATCATAAAAAATATAAATTTGTATAAAATAAATGTATTTTAATCAATTGTAATCATCAAAAAAAAACTAAATTTTTAAAAATATATATTTTACAGTAATATATATATATATATATATATATATAATTTTGTTGTTGATATATTGGTTTATGTTTTTTTTAAAAATGTTATATGTATAACATTTTTAATACTATATATATATATATATACTGTAATATATATATATTTAAATTTTTATATATAAACTATTTAAATATTTATTTTTTAAAATTTTTTAAAGGTTTATATTATTTTATTGTACTATATCTAGAAAAAAAATTGAAAACTCATTTTATTCAAGAAAAAAACTAATTAAAAATACATTAATCAACAAAAAAAAACTTTTAGAGAAACATTTCATATCCAAAAAATTTCATTTTTTTGTGTCCAAACATATCTCATAGTTTTATCAATACATTAGTATTATATGTGGTTTGGTGTGGAGGAGGGGGCTRTGCGACACATATCATCAGCACACGTGTTGACAGTTTTTTTTTATAAAAAAATAGGACGAAAAGGAGGTTACAGGAGAGCACAGGGAGTCAGTGATGGACATAGAGGGAAGTGGTGTCACAACTAATGTGTTGATGATATGTATACAGTTTGAAGTATAGTTGCAAATAAATAAAAGTGACTTTAAATTTTTATTATTAATACGATTATTATTATTATTGTTGTTATTATTGTAAATACATATATTTTTGAATTAAAATTGATTTATTTTTAGGGGCAAACATCTGGTAAAACACTTAACCACTGTATGTACGATACATACATATAACACATACATACATATTTACACACACACACACACACATACATATATATGTATACATACACACATACATACACACACACACATACATATATATATATATATAAATGTATACATACACACATACATACACACACACACACACACACACATATATATATATATAAATGTATACATACACACATACATACACACATACATACATACACACACACATATATATATATATATCGATATATACAGTACATATATATATACATACACACACACATCAAAAGTCAAAAAGCAATGACATGAAAATGTTTAGCAAAATAAAAGAAGAAAAAAAAAGTTTTTCAACAATTTTTCTGTTTGTTTGTTTGACAACAAAACTTAACCGACACTTAAATAATTTATATATCATTTTTAAAAATATTTGTATGGTTTGAATGGTTTGAATGGTTCATAACATAAATTTGAAACTAAATTTGTTGTTTAAATATATAAATATATTTTTAAATTTATAAATGGATTATATTTGTGATAATAATAATTATATTATCGATGGCGGGGGCGTCGGCTGCGGTGGCGGCTATACATTGAATTTGTGTGACCAGATTGCCGATCATCTAATCAATAATAACAGTCGTGTCAACGGTATGGACAGCAGCAGCAGCGACACCGTGACCGTAGCCGATAGCGGCTATGATGGTTGCGGTGGTGGCGTCGGTATCGGTAATATACGTAAAGAGCGGACACTGTTCAGCAAAGAGCAATTGGATGAACTGGAAAGACAGTTCTCTCAGCACCAGTACCTCACAAGACTCAGACGCTATGAGATGGCTGTCCAACTAAACCTAACCGAAAGACAAGTATATAAAAAAATATTTTTTTATTAATAATAATTATTTATTAATATTATTTAATAATTATTATAAATATTTTTTTTCATGTATATATTGATATAATTAAAAAATAATAGTTTTTTTGTGGTATATATTGTTATAATTAAAAAATAGTTTTTTGATTTGTGGTATATATTGTTATAATTAAAAAGTAGTTTTTTTGGTGATATATATTGTTATAATTAAAATTATTTAATTTATTTTTTTAATAATAAACTTTTGATTTTTTTGTTTAAACAGATTAAAGTTTGGTTTCAAAATAGACGGTAAATAATTAATTAATTAATTAAAATTTTTTGTTTAGAAAATTAAATGATTTATTAATTTTATAWATATATTTTTAGATATAAATATTAATTAATTGTTTTTTCTTTATTTTATTTYTGTTAAGTATGAAAGTTAGACGACTGACTGATGAAAATGCTATACAAAAATCAAATCAATTATAATTATTAATACTTATAATTAAATAAATAATAATTATTATTTTTAATTAGATAATAAAAAAGCAAAAAATTTTACAACATATTTGAATGTGTATAATGTTTGAAAAAAATTATGATTTTAATAAATTGTATAATTTATTTATAAAATAAAAAATAAACTATTAGATGGACATATTTTCCAATTTAATAATTATTGTAAAATTATTTTTACATCAAATAAAATATATTATATTAAAATTTACAGTCTATAATAATTATTAATAATTATTTTTATTAAACTAATCAATATATAAATAGTAGTTAACTGTATATATATTTTTTAGTTTTATTTTAATTAAATATAATGTTTAATTTATTTTCATATATATATATATATATATATATATTATAATTAACAAGTACAATTTGTTAACTAAGGTAAAAATAAAATAAAAATTTATTATAATTCTATAAATTAACAAAAAAAAATATTATTAATAATTAATAATTAATTTTTTTTCATTAATAAACATTTGATTTAAATGTTTTTGTTTTTTAGATTAAAGTTTAGTTTCAAAATAGACGGTAACTAATAATAATAATAATAATAATATTTTATTTAAAAAATTAAATGATATTTATTTTTTTTAAAAGAATTTTAAATATATATATTTTTTAGATAATATTAATTAATTGTTTTAATTATTATTATTTTTTTTGTTAAGTATGAAAATTAGACTACTCACTGATAAAAATGCACTAGATAAATTAAAATCAATTATAATAAACTTATAATATAAWATAATTAATTAATTWAATTTAKAAATCAAAAATTTTTATTGATACATATCTTAATGTAACCAATGTTTAAAAAAAGTGTATAATTTATTTTTTTTTAAAATTAGATCTAATTGTTTTCCTTTTTAAAAATTATTACTAATTATTTTTTACATAAAATATAATTTATTATATATATAATTTACAGTCTATAATTAGCAAATGTTAATATATTGATTTTTTTATATATACAGTATAAAATTAATCAATATTAATAAACTATATTTATCATTTTATTTATAGTTTAAATTTTAATTAAATAAAATGTATAATTTATTTTCACAYATATATATATATATATATATCATAATTAATAATTACAATTTGTTGATAGAGATACAAAAATTATCAAATTTAATATATTATAATTATTGTATAAATTATTCAATATTAATAAAAACAATATAAATAATTAATAATAATTTTTAGTTTTATTAATAATTAAATAAAATGTATAATTTATGTTCACACACACACATATATATATATATCATAATTAATAATTACAATTTGTTAATAGAGATACATAAAAATTAAATTAAAATAATATTACAATTATTGTATAAATTAGCAAAAAAAACATAAAAACAATTTAATAATTAATAATTATTTTTAGCCAAAACTTGTCGACTAGTTTCGGGTAAATACTGTTTGAATGGTACCAACAATTCAAACAATTGYCGGTCACTATCGGTAAGTWTCATATCGCTTAGTACTTCAATAAATACATCGATATAATTGGCCATTGCCTGGGACTGGGACATATCGCGGCACTTTGTCCAGGCTGACCACTTATATTTGCCGACCAGATCGTAGAAAGCGGGTTTCGGCGATCGGTTATTACCATCRGTTGCCTGTTTATAGTAGGCATAAAATCTGAGCCGTAGTTCATCCGTTGGTTTAAAGTGACCAGATTTCGGTAGATTACGTATAACATGGACRGCCCGGGCAAACTGGTCGGCAATAGTGGCCATATTATCATCGGCGGCGGCAGTAGTGGCCATAATATAAGTCAAACACACACACAAACTATCAAAAAATATATTTAAAAGTAAAATATTTTTTTCCCAATAAAATAATTTTTTAATTGAAGTTTTTTTTTTGGTTGTTGCCTTCAATTTGATTGTAATTTCAATGATTTCAATACAAACAAACACTTAATATATTCAATATGTAATCATTTAAAAAAAAAAATTAAAAAAAACTTTTTCAAACAAAATATATGTTCAAAAATTTTTACACTAATTTTCTAGAATAAAATAAATAAATTTTAACAAAAAATCATTGATTTTTATTAAAAAAAAAATATACTGTAAATACTTGACAAACAGTTTGTTTTTTTGTTGTTGTTGTTGATATAAATCAAAATAAATAGTTAATTAAAAATTATTATAATTTTTTTTATATACACCATATTTGTTGTAATAATTTTTTTGTATTTAATAGAGTAGTAATAATGAGTTTACAAAATTTATTTTGTGAACTAAATATTTTTTTTCATACGATATAAACCTCATAATAATAATTATTATTATTATTAAATTAGATATATATTACTTTTTGTGTGTGTGTGTGTGTGTGTAAACAAAATTACTAAAACAAATTGAAATTTTTAAATTAAAAAAAGGTATTAATATTTAGATGTTAAATGTTATGTAACTATAAATGAAATGAAAAAAAAAATTGTATTTTAAATACTATTTTTAGCAAACAATAAGATAAGAAAAATTAAAATAAAATTTCTTGACATAAGTTGTTATACAACAACAACTACACAACGAGAGAGAGAGAGAGAGAGAGAGAGAGAGAGAGAGAGAGAGAGGATCTACCGGTCCTTATCTGTCCTTTAATTTATTATCTGATTTAGTGGGAAACTATTTGAGGTGTTAGATGGGTAGGTATGACGGGGGGGGGGGGACAACCACTGATGTTGAGGTCAGTTAGGTTTATGTGTTATTTTTTGTTGGTGTATAGCATACCAAACGCAAGGTAGGTCTCAATATTATTTACAACAAATAGTAAAAACTTTAGTTAAACAAAATAGTTTGTCATTGAAAATAAGTTTATATATCAATATATATTAGATATTAAAAATTACAACTAAATAAAAAAATCGTATAATTTCTAGTTTTAATAAAATTAAATAGTTATACATATTTTTTTATAAAAAAAACTTTGCATTAATTTTAATTTTCTAATTAATTAAACTAAATATTTTTTTTTGTATCCCTGAGCTTATCTAAAATTATTATTATTTTTTAGTAACTTGTTTTTCTATTTAAAGTGTTAGTAATGTATTTAAATAATACTGTAATAAAGAAAAACTACTAATAATTTATGCATCAATAAATACAATGTCTATAACTTATCTATTATTTTGAATTTATATATATATAATCTAATATTTATTTTTAAAATACTATATATAATATATTTTAAAATTTTTAGATTTTTAAATAAATAAATTTAATATTTCAAATATATTAAGCAGAATATATATATATATATATATATATATATATATATATATTTAAAAATAACTATTTTTTAGACTAAAATTTTTTTAATACATAAGTTAAACAATTGTAATAACTAATTTATGTTTAATAATTTTACACTATTTTACACAATATTATATGATTATTATATTTAGTTACAGTTTTAGAAAATTAATTACTATATTATATTATTTAACTAAAAAAATTAACTAATAATAATTTATTAATAATAAATTATTATAAATAAATAATCAATTTATTTTAATTGTTTGAAATTGTTTGTTTTTTTTGAAAAAAATTAATTATTATATTATATTATTAAACTATTAAATTAACTAATAATAATTTATTTATAAATTATAAATAAATAATTTACATTAATTTTAATTTAATATATATATATTTATACATTGTCAATTTATATTTATCTAGTATCTAATTATTATAATAAATATAATTACAAATTATAATTGATTGTATTTTTTAAACTTTTAATTTTTTTAGTTTTTAAAAATTAATTATAAACATAAAACTATATATATACAAAAAAAATTAAAAACTTTATTTTCTATACATATTGTTGAGGACATTATTTATGGTTTTATATATATACTGTAATAAATTACATCACAATGTAGTGTAGAGTTGATGACATCATTGAATAAAAAAAAATAAACGTAATTTTTGAATTAAAAATCCTATTTAACTAGTGATGTGATTACAAAAAAAATAAAAAAAATTGTTAGTAAAATAATTTAATGCATTTTATTTTTTTACTAAATTTTTTAAACAAAAATTTTATTATTTAATAACCTATGTAAAATATCTATTTAATTTTTAAAAAAAAATAAAATAAAGTGTATCTTCTATTTTTTATAGCAAAAAAAAATATTTAATATCTATTAAAACAATAAATATTTCATTGTAAAACTCATAATAAATATATAGAATTTATTGTATAAAAAAATAAATGATAAATTTAGCTAAAAAAATATTAATTATTTTTATTGGTTATATATATATATAATTTTAATTAATATTAATTTTTTTTATTATGAAATTAAATATTTAGGATCATTTTTTTATTTTTAAAAAAAAATTATTTATAATTAATTTATAATATTGAAAAACAAAAATTAATAATATAATTTATAATAATAATTATAAAATAAATAAAAAGTTAAAAACATATTATTGACGTATTTTTTACGACACTAGTTATATGTCTAGTACTGTACAGGTATTACAGTAACTAAAATACTATCCAAACATTTAGTGTTGTATTAAAAAAAAATATATTATTATAATTAATAATAATATTTATTATTAACACATAAAACAAACCATTTGTTTGTTATTATTAGTCAATCAATCAATCAAATTGACCGCACGTTTTGTGTCCACACAATTAAAAACACCGTTTTTTTCTGGTGGACACAAACAAACAGTGAGAATCGGGTCCTCTGACTGACCACACAATTGCCGAGATTGTTGACCAAACCATATCATCCATCAGCAGCTGATCCATCACTACTACCAACCAATCAATCAATCAATTCAATTGTGTGGCCACTTATAGACTTCATATATATATCGCGGGTAAGTCAGTGGTCGGGTGACCGCCGCCGCTAACAACACAACCAATTGATCCCATAATTATTGATATGATATTTTGTTGGACACTATAGTGACTATACCTGCAGGAGATATCATATATATGAATTCAATGGCATCGTCGGGAGGCCACTATTCACGGCCACTGCCGCCGCCTCCGCCGCAACCGCCGTCGTCATCGTCGCCTATGATGGCCACCAATGCTACGCACGTGATGCGAATAATGCGCGATTTGCGCGAGTTTTACAAAGAGAACAGTCAGGACATGTACGCCGTGGCCGAAGACGACGACATTACAAGAGTTCATGCATTGATTTTGGGACCAAACGGTACGCCATATGAAAAGGGATTTTTCTACTTTACGCTTATGTATGTATTGATTGATTTATTTATTTATATAATATATGTCTTTGAATGTCATCTTTTAATGTCTACTTTTGATGTCCGACTATGATATAGCTATCCGACTAACTATCCGATTAAGCCGCCAATTGTTAAGCTGATGACCACTGGCGAGGGTAAAGTCCGATTCAATCCCAATTTGTATGCTTGCGGTAAAGTTTGCCTAAGCATTCTGGGCACCTGGTCGGGTAGGTTATACACATACACATATCTACACACACACACACACACACACACACTCATACACACACTCATACACACACACATACATACACACATACATACACACACATACATACACACACATACATACATACATACACATACATACATACATACACACATATACATACATACACACATATACATACATACACACATATACATACATACACACACACATAGACATACACACACACATACACATACAAACACACACACACACATACAAACACACACACACACATCCACACACATACACATACACACACATACACACACATACACACACAKACACACACACACACACACACATACAAACACACACACACACACATACAAACACACACACACACACATACACAACACACACACACACACATCCACACACATCCACACACACACACACACACACACACACACACACACACACACACACACACACACACACACACACACACACACACACACACACACACACAAACAAACACATCCATACACACACACACACTGCAAACACACACATTAACTTTGAACTTTAATAACACTTAAATAAACAAATTTGATATCAAATGAAAGAACACTTTTCAAAGTTTATAAGTCAATAAATAAAACATTAATTATCACACACACAAAAAGCATAAGAAGTAAGAAATGGTAAAAAAAGTTATGTACAAAAAGTATTTTCGTGAAATCAAAACTTTAAATATTATTAACAAAATAAACTATTAATTTAGTAAAAACACACACACACACATCTTCTTGGAACACTTTGGATCAGCTTTTCTGTGACTTCTTCAGGTATATTTTTCCACACACACACACACACACACACACACAATTTTGATGTGTGCTTTGGGTCGTTGTCCGCTTGAAATAAAAAATCACACTTATTTGTAGATCTCTGGCACACAAACAAAATATCACACACACACATACCATAACTGATTTCGACACACACACACACACGTTTAGTACTAATAATCTCAATTTTGACTCACACACACACACTTTCGTGCACACGCTTATTTGACGTCTAATCGTTTTCTCTGATTTGTTAGGCTTATCATTGGACGTCTTCGCGCAATACCACTGTAATAACCCATTTCTTGAATCCGGTGTCTAATACACACAAAACACATCTCATCGGTGGTCAACTTCTTATTTTTTGCCACAATTCGACTCAATATCCTGTCCTGTTTAGCACTGGTACACACACATTTCTAACTGTCCCACACATCGGACAGTATTATCAGTTGTTGTAAACACACGTATGACACTCTCATATCATACATTTGTTGGCGAATTGCATCTGAAAATTCTTGTATTTTAACCATTTTTATGATAATCACTGCATTTACACGTGTATTCAAATTAATAACAATGCATTGGAATCAACAACAATGTGTCTGAAATCACGCGCGTTTTAAAAACACGAAAATAATTTTTGTACCTAAATTATTAACACCTATAACTTTACCTTGATATATTTTGTTACCATTGTTTTGACCATCTAGTATATCAATTTAATTGTGATTTATTACTCTATTATTTGATATCAAATTTGTTTATTTAAGTTAAAAAATAAAAAAGTTATTAAAGTTTAAAGTTAATGATATCAATATTTTTACGATACGAAATTAGATTATGTTTTTAGTGTATATATATACATACATCCACATAAACTCAGACACACACCATAATTGATGATATATCTATTAATATATATATTTATATATAAAAAACAATAGGTCCGGCCTGGACAGCGGCTCAGACATTGTTTACGACATTGTTGTCCATACAGTCTCTGATGAACGAAAAGCCCTATCATAACGAACCCGGTTATGAAGAGTTTAAAGGTCTGAAAAGTGTACGCTATAGACGACGATCGGATGTCGACACTAATGTCAAAAACTATAACGATATGATCTGTTACGAGACATTGAGGATAGCCATCATCGGTATGATGAATACAGTGTCGGGTGATTCAAGAAATATGCCCCAATCACTACAGGACATTATGATCTCATTGTTCAAATTGAACTACGATTACTATGAACGTACCATCCGATCGAGATTACAGTCGATGAACGGACAGCCGATTGTCGATCCGTTTCATAGTCCCAGTCGACCGAAAACTTTCCAATACTCGGAACTATTGGATCAGTTGTTGAAATTAAAACATCAGCAAAACATTGGCACCGCAGCCGCAGCCGTAGATCTGTCTCTAAATATTATTACTGGCCAGTCGTCGTCATCATCATCATCATCATCAACATCAATGTCCAGCAGCAGCACTGGTAGCTCGTCATCAGCGGCAGTGGCCACCAATGCAGCCGACATACGAACGGATCCGCTATCGAAATCATACTACGAAATGGTTAACAAAAAAGTCGCGGAAGTACTAACCGAACCGCGACCCGAACCCGATCCGCAGGACACTTGGGACGAACTCATCGATCAGCTTAACGACGATCTGAACGACGAAGATAACGAATTCGATGGCCTGGAGTACGAATCAGATGACGACAATGACAACGATATAGACGATGACGACAATCACTCGTCGATATCCGATTCGTCCACTGCTGACAACCATCAGAGGGCCAAAGCTATCAAATTGGATACTGAAGTACCCAATGATAATCATAATCTACAGGACCTACTGATGCCATTACTAAGGAATCCTAATCATGATCTACAAGAGGTACCCAATGATGCCGGTGCTGCTGCTGCTGCTAGTGTTGGTGTAGGCGCTAGTAGTGGTGATGGTTGTAGTAGTGATGGTAGTACTACAGGTGCTGSTCATCATTATCAACATCACCACACGCACAATGAATCGTCCAATTAGTTCGGTGTCTAATAATGTTTGATTTGAATCAATTGAATCAATTGATTGATTGATCCATTGATTGATCCATTGATAAGATAATATTGGGCCCAAACAACTACAACAACAAAAAATTATTGATTTATTTATTTATTCACAAATTATTTAAATATATAAAACAAACAAAAAAAAGTGATTTAAATAACAAAAAAAAAAAAAGTTTTAAATAGTTTTTTATAATAATAAATATCAAATGAGAAAACTTTGATRATTGCATAAAATTGTAATTTAATTATTATTATTATTATTACTGTATTATCATAATAATAATAATAATAATACATTAAAATATATATTATTATTATTATTTTTATTATTATTATTATTAATGTATTAAAAAAATAAGCAAATTTATAAATTGATACTGCTAATACAAAAAATTGTTTTGTTAAATTATGATGAAATATAAATAAATAAAAATAAATACAAATTTTTGTTTTTATATTTATTTGTAATTTAAATAATTTAATTATATATATATATATATAATCGTTAGTAATTTAAATCTAACTKGATTATAATATAACATTATAATTATGTCTAATAATTTATAAAATTATTAATTAATTACAGTTTTTATTTTTTTAATTATTAATAATAATAATATTTATAAAAATATTAAAATAATAATTGTACAATTAGTACCAAAAAAATTTATAGAAAAATAARTAAATTTATTTTATTAAAATAACCYCAAACGATTTTTTAATATTATAATTATTTACTAAATTAAATAAAAAACATTATATACATTTAAATTTTTCAAAAAAAAAACATAAAACTAATAAATATTAATTAAATATGAATCTAAATTAAATTATAGTTATCTTTATATTTATGTTATAACAAATTGATTATTATTTATTTACAGWCTATATATATATATTTATTTATTTTAATTTAATAAAATATTATTTAAATATTTTATGATTATTTAATTGTTGTTGTTGTTGATTAAATTTATATATAATACAATACAATAATTATTATTGTTAGTTTATGTTATTTAAATTTCATTGATTGTTTTATATATATATATAAAATAATTTTTAAAAACGTGTTTAATAGTTATTGATAAAATAATTGAAAATCAACTTMAAKWATATTAATCTATTAATTTTATTTTTGTTGAAAAACTAAACTGAAACATATTAGTTGTATTATAAATTAAATTATATATTTTAATAATTAATAACAATTATGAGATTTTTTTTAAATAAAACAATTATATAAAATATTATTATTTAAATTGTTAATCACTTAGAAATATAATTTATTGATTTTAATTGTTATTGTTATTGATTATAATATATATATATATATATATATATAATATTAATTTCAATATAAATATTTATAATTGTTTTATTTAAAAAAAAATATCTTATAATTGTTATTAATAATTAAAATATATAATGAGTTATTTGTTTTAAACATTTAAAAAAATAGAAAACATGATATTTATGTTTTAAATAATTAAAAATAATTATTATTAATTATAATCATTAGTTACATTTATAGATTATATTTATAATAATAATATGTGAAATGTTAAAAACATTTCAATCATTTAATCGTTTAATTATTTATTCAATTTATTATAATATTGACTTTCGATTATAAGTTTAAAACTATTTTGTACTTTAATATTCAATATTGAAATTATATGTTAATCATTTTTGTTATATTTTTGTATTGTTTTAGTGTTTAGTTTTTGTATTACTTTATGTTCAGTCTAGTGTTGTACTCGAGAGAGGAAAGTCGTATCTATAGTCGGCCTTCAAAAACAACACATGTTTTGGGTGTAATTTTAAGTCCCACTCTTAGGGCATTTAATTATTATATGTTTTGTCTTAATTGATTTAATAATTTAATTAACTGTTTAGTTAATCAATAATAATATAAATTAAAGATCTCATTTATAATTCAATTATAAGTTTAATTAATAAATATTAATAAAGTTTTGTATTTAAAGTTATATAAGTTATACATATTTTGTTGGTATACTCAGTATATGTCTATAAGCCGAGTATTGGCTTAGAGTTTATGTTATATAGTGTTATTGATATTCTGACGATAATTGTGGTTCGATTCTGTTCGACGTTAGTTAAAGTTATTGCCGTTCGAACAGTGGCTTCCGGTTCCGTTCGGATTGATGTGAATACGAACACGTATTTATTAGTTTGTACTGTTTACCCCCCGTGTGTTTATAACCCCCGTTGTATTGTTTCTCACCCCCGTGTTAATCGTGTCCAGTATATAAATTGTGAGCTACACCTAGCCTTAGTAACGGAGCGCTTACCCATTGGTCTATTGGTTGATCTACGGGTGAAGTCAAGTCCATTCTCCGTTACATAACTGGTGGAGGTTGCGTTTCGACCCCCCTGTGTTGAACCCCACTGCAGTTACATAACTGGTGGAGGTTGCGTTTCGACCCCCCTGTGTTTAGCCCCACTGCAGTTACATAACTGGTGGAGATTGCGTTTCGGTTCCCCTGTGTTAAGCCCCACAGCAGTTACATAACTGGTGGAGGTTGCGTTTCGACCCCCTGCTAAGTTCCCACTGCTGTTACAAAGTGGTAGAAAAGTTCAAACAATATTTTTATCATTAAAACAAGTCATTGATTAAGTTCAATGAGTAGAGACAATGAAAGTATTAAAAGATTATTCACAGACCGAGAATTAAGATACAAAAACCGTAATACTATTAAAGCTACAGTTTCTACACCTGATCTAAACAAACACATAGACAAGGATCAGATAACTTTTACACCAATCAAAGAGATCAAAGATCAGCTATCTCTCAATATGGACGAAAAAATAAAGGAATTGACCGAAAAACTAGCTAAACAACAGTTAGAGTTAACTGAAGCTTTAAAAGACAGAGAATCAGCAATTCGTGATTTGAAGGATTTAGAGGAAAACACAGATAAACTAAAGACCTCTTTTGATCAACAAAATAAGTTATTAGTACAGCAAAAGACATCACTTCAACAACAGCTACTTCAAGAGAGAAGTGATAAACTAAAAGAGATTGAAGACTTGAAACTTAAGCTACGATTAAATCCTAATAAGGATTCAGTCAGATCTCAGACACCTAGTGTGGTGACGATTGATGACGATCTGGTAGTTGATCCACATGTTAAAGCATTGAAGGATATAATGATGACAATTTGCGATGAAGTTACATCAATGAAGGCCAAAATGTCAAACCTTGAATCCGGTAGTGCTAATCGTCATACAGTTGGTGACAGACATATAGAACAGACAAACAATTACTCATCAGATCTGTTGTCGAATTCTAGATCGGATTCAAACATATTTGCAGAAGTAATCGACAGAAATACAAATGTCTTCGAGTCGTTGAAGAAAACTAAATTAGATATGAAGAATATTACGAAGTTTTCTGGAGAAGAAGTGGTAGCACAACAATGGTTGGCACATTATAACACTATTACAGATAGTCGTGGTTTAGATGAAGCGTCTAAACTCAGAGGTGTTGCCGAATGTTTTAAAGGATCAGCTTTTGACTGGTTTCACGCCAATATTTATGGCAATGTATGGATCAACTCTTGGGATAGTTTTGAAAGAGCGTTCCGAAAGAGATACGATTTAGGAGAAGCTAACGATATCACAGCGTTGACAGACGCTTATCGACGACCAGATGAAAGACCATCAAGTTTTGCGCAAAGAGTCCAAAGTTTGGGCAAAATTGTTGGAAACGTTTCTCAAGGGTCGATGGTAGGCATTATCAAGAAAAATATGAATGACATTAGCTTTGTTTTAGCTATAGAAAACATGAATACCATCGAGGAGTGCATCAGTGCATTACAAAGACGTGAAAAGACAATCAATTGGCGACCGAATACGTCGCAAAATTACAGCCAATTCAAGCCAAAAGGTGACAATAGAAATCAATTTCCATCAGTAGGTCACATGAAGTTCGCTAAGCAAGACATTAAGTGTTACAATTGTAATGGTAATCATTTTAAGACAAATTGTCCTCTTCTAAAGAGTCAGAAGGATTTGTGGAACAGGTGTTACAATTGTGAAACTATTGGACATTTCGCAAAAGATTGTAATCAACAGATCAACAGACAAGTTATTGCTAACAATCGACAAAACTACACGTCTTTAAGTGACAAAGAGATTATTCCTGAGTTACCTCAACAGTATCAACAATATGGATATATTAATCAATTGCAACCACAACAAGTGCAACAGTATCCTCAATCGTTTACTCCATTAAATTATCTAAACATGAATACATCTCAAGTACCTAATTATCCGATGGTTGCATACAATCAGTCAACATCGCAACCAATCATCTCGTTTCCTGAGTCAGGACAACAACAGCAACAACCGAAATTACCGACAGATAAGATGTGACGAACAGATCATCGGCAGTGAACCACCGTCGATGAAAAAAATGAAAATTATTTTTTTTGTGTCGTTGTTTTCTATTTGTTTATAATTAGTTTAATTGTTAAAATTTTTTGCAATTAAGTATTTTTATATTTAGTATTGGGATATTTATAAGTGAATCCATTAGTGCAATGTATTGGTATTTTTACAGCCAATATAGTTATTGCTAATGTGATGTTTTTGAGTAAATTTTTAACGTTATTTTGAGATACAGTTCGCGACAAGAGGTCGTGGGCGACCTCCCTGTGGTGGAGGGGAAGTGAACTGTGGTTTTCGTGTAATGGGGAAATGGATTCACGGCAGTTGATCCAACATTACCGAAGATTTTATTTGCAGTTTTTTTTGTTATAGTTATATGAAAGGTTATATAATTATATTAGTTATAAATTTATATACCGTTTAGCACTGGTATGTCAAATGTATGACTCAGTGGTCAGTTGACTGTTACCCTAATATGGGTGTAAGTTATTATTATTATGTGTTGTCCTCAAATATGTGTTTTATTTGAGTTACATATAAGAGTTATTTTAGTTTTATTAACATTTTGTTTGTGTCGAGTGGTCAGCAAATTTTTACCCGAAGTGTTTGATAGAATGGCCGAAAACAATGTTAATCAGGAGTGGAACCAGCGGTTAGTCGATCAGATTTGGGATCAACTAAGTGGTCGTTTTGGTCGCACCCTTCAGGAAGAGTTTTCCCGTCAACTCGAGGATCAAGAGTTGGGACTTCCGTTCTTGTGGACCGAACCACCCGCTGATGTTTTTGTCGTGTTTTTTCGGGATCAGACCCGCATTCAGGGTGTCGCCAGAGGCCGCGGTATTCACCCGAGAAGTCAATGATCGCCGGTTTTGTCGGGGGCGACAAAAGTCAAGTATAGGGGAATGAAATGTTAAAAACATTTCAATCATTTAATCGTTTAATTATTTATTCAATTTATTATAATATTGACTTTCGATTATAAGTTTAAAACTATTTTGTACTTTAATATTCAATATTGAAATTATATGTTAATCATTTTTGTTATATTTTTGTATTGTTTTAGTGTTTAGTTTTTGTATTACTTTATGTTCAGTCTAGTGTTGTACTCGAGAGAGGAAAGTCGTATCTATAGTCGGCCTTCAAAAACAACACATGTTTTGGGTGTAATTTTAAGTCCCACTCTTAGGGCATTTAATTATTATATGTTTTGTCTTAATTGATTTAATAATTTAATTAACTGTTTAGTTAATCAATAATAATATAAATTAAAGATCTCATTTATAATTCAATTATAAGTTTAATTAATAAATATTAATAAAGTTTTGTATTTAAAGTTATATAAGTTATACATATTTTGTTGGTATACTCAGTATATGTCTATAAGCCGAGTATTGGCTTAGAGTTTATGTTATATAGTGTTATTGATATTCTGACGATAATTGTGGTTCGATTCTGTTCGACGTTAGTTAAAGTTATTGCCGTTCGAACAGTGGCTTCCGGTTCCGTTCGGATTGATGTGAATACGAACACGTATTTATTAGTTTGTACTGTTTACCCCCCGTGTGTTTATAACCCCCGTTGTATTGTTTCTCACCCCCGTGTTAATCGTGTCCAGTATATAAATTGTGAGCTACACCTAGCCTTAGTAACGGAGCGCTTACCCATTGGTCTATTGGTTGATCTACGGGTGAAGTCAAGTCCATTCTCCGTTACATATGTGATTGATATTAAATTATTTTTTATTGGTTTTTGGGACCAATTTTATTATAAATTTATTCACACATAAAACATAAAATAAAAATAAATAAATAATAAAATTTTTGATGTATTAAAAAACAATATATATATATAAATGATATTTAAATTAATAAATTTATAATAAAATAAAAATTAATTGAAATAATAGATGATTTTTATTAAAGTTATTACAGATATATATACTAATTATTTTATTTTTATTAATTTTTAATTAAAAATAATTAGGCCTGTAGCTAATCAAATAAAATTTGATTAAATTTTATCTTTAACTGTATCTAAATATCTATTATTAATTTTTTACAGTTTTTAATTAAACTATTAGAAAATAAATGATTAAAAAAATTTATTAAATTTTTTTTAAATAGAAATTATTATTGACTAAAGTCTATAAAAAAGTCTTTATAAAAAAATTTATAAAATTTCATACTATTAAATAATAGTAAATTATTTCTATAATTAATATATATATATAATGTAATTTTTTTAAATTAATTAAATATACTTATTGTAAAATTAATTTATTTAATAGTAAACTTAATATTTATTTTGTTAAAAATTGAATTAATATTATTGATTTACAATTTATAATAATTTTAAAAAAATTGAATTAATTATTTTAATAAATACAGTATTTAATAAATTCAAACTAATAATTAACTATTTTTATTTACTAAATAAAACTAAATAATTTATTAATTATTTTATTTAATATCTACTTTATATATAATTATTACTGTAAATTAAATTAGATTTTTGAATACTATATTAAATAATAATACTTCAGTAATGTTTGTTTTTTTTAATAAATATTATTTATTATTATTATTTTAATTTTAATTAATTAGTTACAAAATTCTAAGTTAATATTTTTTTTTTTGAATTCATGATTTTTAATTACAATAAAAACATTATTTTGTCATTATTTATATATATATATACATAATATTATGATAATAATAATAATAATTTATTGTTTAAATTTATTGAATTATTATTTGTATATTTATATATACAGTATTAGCAATAAATTTTTTATTTATTTATTTTTAAACTCTTAAATATATTTTATATATTAAAAAAAATATCTGAATATATAATAAATTTAAATTAATTCAAATAATAAATAATAAATTGATTTTCTTTTTAATTGTCAATAATATATATATAAAAAAGTTCAGTCAATCAATTTGGTCAGTCATGTCATTGTCATCATCATCAGTGAATCATTGGTATCTAAGCTGAATTGATCTCTACTACCGGTGCGCTTGAAGTCATACGGGTGTCGATAATGGGAACACTCTTTGCCTGTGATTTGATTTTATGTCATCACTTGTTGTTGTCGTCGTCGACGATGATGTTGTTGTTGATGTTGATGACTGTCAACAACAAAAAATTAATAAATAAAAAAATTATTTAATACTTTATACAAACAATTTTTATGTTTTATTTTAAGCTAAATAAAAAACACACACTAATGATAGATAAATATATTAATTAATTAATTAATAAAAAAAATAAAAGTTATAAATAACTTACGTTAATAAAGTTGACAATAGGTTCGGGTGTTAGTGTAACACACAGTAGCTGATCGGCACCGGGATATATACCAGTGCTTTGTTTATCATTCTATTAAAATAAAAATAGTATTATATTTTTATATATTTGTTTAGTATATATATATAAATTTATTTATTAATTATAATATAAAAACTAAAAACATAACATAAAACTACAAAATTTCTAATAATTATATATATCGATATATATATATATATATATATATATATATATATATATTGTATTATTAATTATGAGTATTAGGTATACAATATATATAAATTATATATATATATATAATTTATATATACAGTAACAATACCATACAAACCCATAACAACCAATTTTAATTAAAAAATTAATTTATGATTAAAAATTAATAAAAAAAATATATGATTAGTAATATACCATAAAAATAAATTATTAATCATTAATAATAATAAAAAAATAAATAATTTCAGCAATAATTAAAAATCAATAAATACTTACATAATTATTAAGTATTGATTGACTATTTAATACATGTATCCTATTATTATTATTATTATTATTACTATTAATAGTATTACTGGTAATACAATTGATTGGCTGCTGCTGTTGATAGCCGCCGCCGATGACCAGTAGTCCATCAGTAGTGGCCATTGTTGTCGGCGGTGGCGGCGGCGGTGGCGACGACGCCGACGCCGACGACTGTCTGTCCGACAACGGTGTCAGTGCGTAGCCGTCGATCGGCGGAATTACGTCCGGGTTTTTGCGGTCAGCGGCGGCCAATGTGTCCATCAATTCGCGATCAGATCCTCTTAGATCTTCTTTGGATGAATTGTCGGCAAACATATCGCTACTAATTATAGATAAATATCAGACAATCAGTTATTATTGAGACATCAAATGATAAATATTTTTTTGGTTTTATATATCTTTAAAAAATATATTAATTTTTTTTTTAATATAAATTATATATTACTTATCACTTAATCTCCGGTCTCTGTATTGCTTTTCCGTTGTCGACGTCGACGACACGGATGAAGACTCTTTTCGCCGATTATTTGACCGTATTTTGCATATAATTACAAGTATTATGACGACTAAGACGACCACTAGTCCCAGTCCTAAGGCAACGGCCAGTACGGCACTGATATCGTCGGTGTGCGGGACGTCCGCTACTATAAGATATCATATCATCCGAAAAAAAATCAAAAATTAATATAACAATACATTTAATATACAAAAAAAAAAAAAATGTTTACCAAATTTTTTATTGAGCAGTGCTAGCGTAGGCACCGTTAGCTCAGTGGCCAGACTACGGCCCTTAGCATTGGAGGCATAGATTATAGCTAAATACTGAGTACCCGACATCAGATCGGTTAGCCGAAAGGCTGGACTATACTGGCGGCTCAGATTGGCTACCAATCGATGGCGATTCGGCGACGGCGACCGATTGCTGGCCACCGATTGATGGCCATCGATGTCATCGCTATCGTAGAGCTCCAAATGAAACAGTTGGTCGAGACCGCCGTCATCGCCGCCAATACAGTCGACCGTTATATCGGTTGATGTCTGATTGACGACCAGACAGCTGGTCGGCGAACCGGGCAATCCGGCGGCAACTATCGAGAATATACACGGATCCTGTTGTTGGCCAACCGAATTGGTTGCCCGACACGATATCTGGCCAAAGTCACGTTTGGTTTTCGGTATGTATGTCAATGTCGATCCTAGACTACCGGTGCTGCTCTGCTGATAGTTGCCCAACAGTTGCTGACTATTGGCATTGACCGACCACTGAAAGGTTACRTCGGGCGGTTGGGCATCGACTTCGCACCCGATGGTCATGGTTTCGCCGATGGCCGCACCGAATACACGCTTATGGCTTCGACATACCGGTGCGTCTGAAAAAACCGTTATTAAAAAAAATATTTATAATGTATAATAAATCTTATAATAATTATAATATAAATATTTTTTTAAAAACTTAATTTTTAAAAGTATTAATATTATATAATGAAATAAATATTTAATACTTTTTAAAAAAAATAAATTATTTTGATATTATCTATAAGTTTATAATTTTATTGACATTTAATTTAATTTTTTTAGTTTTTGTTTTTTTTTTGTTTTTCTGAATCAGAAATATGAATGAAAACTTTTTTTTGTTGAAAAAAATAAAAACAATTTTATATATTTTATATTATTATTATTATCTTTGTATATCACGGTTGTTCCGGTGTGATCACAGCTGTGTCGGCCACTTTTGGTGGCAGAGACACGACTGGTTAGACTCAACTCAAGTCTAGTACTTTTCTGACTGTTCTACAACTCTGAAGTATCACTGCTTTTTGCATTTCATAGATCTTAGTTTTTCTGATTTCCAGTGATTCCAAACTTAGGGCCAGATTTTTCGGTATTACGGCCATTGATGATAGGATTATAGGTATGATTTCAACTTTCTTAATGCGCCACATCTTATTGATCTCATAGGCCAAGTCTGTATATTTTCGGCGTTTCTCACTATGCGTGTCCTGTAGTTTGTGTGTTAGTGGGACCGCTATGTCTATTATGTACGCCTTATCTTGATGTTTGTCTACTAGTACTATATCTGGGCTCTCTCTCTCTCTCTCTCTCTCTCTCTCACTTTGTGGCTCGTATCTATAGTATGGTAATGGTTCTTTGGTTAGTCCGAATCTTATTGCCAATTCCTGATGTATGATTTTGGCTACTTGGTTGTGACGGCTTAGGTATTCGGTGTTTGTGAGTACTTTACACCCGTTTAGTATATGTTCTATTGTTTCGGACTCCATATGACACATCCTGCACTTGTCTGTTGGTATATTTAGCTTTTGGATGTATTTCTGATGGTTTCGTGTCGGAATCACTCGATCTTGTATTGCCATCATGAACCCCTCTGTCTCTCCATGAAGACCGGCGTACTTCAACCATTTTGTAGACATTTCTTCGTCTACGTGTGTTTGGTTGAGTTCTGCTCTGTATCTACCGTGGAGTTCTTTTGAGGCCCATGTGTTAATCCTCTCTTTTTCATTTTGTATTTCTATTTGATGTTCATTATTGCTGAGATTTAGAGGTGTGTAGTTGTAATCAAGTGTTGATGTTATTTTGTGGAGCTCTGAGACATTGCATTTTTGTTGATGGTATTTTCTCTCTCTCTCTCTTTGGCTTCTTCTCTCTCTCTCTCTCTCTCTAACACACTCTCTCTCTCTCTGGTGTAGTCCAAACATTGTAAGTTGTCGCCTTATATGTCTTTCAATGGTCTCAAGTTCTGTTTTACTCCATTTTATTATTCCGAACGAGTATGTCAGTACAGGTATAGCCCAAGTGTTTATGGCTTTGAATTTGTTGTTTGAGTTTAGTTGAGATTTTAGTATTTTTATTATTCTTTGGTTTAATGTTTTCTTTATTTCTTCTTTAACTTCTGTCATTTTAGATTTATGCATTTGCTTAATTCCTAAATACTTATATATATCTCCATTTTCTAGTGCCTTTATATATCCGTTTTCAGTTTCGTATTGATTTCTTTCAGAATAGACTCCTCTTTTCAGTTTCATTATAGCACATTTATCTAATCCGAATTCCATATTTATATCATTGGAGAAAGTTTCTGTTGTTTTTAGCATTGCATTTAAATCAGATTCTTTTTCGGCGTATAGTTTTAAGTCGTCCATATATAGTAGATGTGTTAGATTATATTTTGTATCACTTGATTTTAGATTTACGCCTTTTAGCTTTTTAAGTAGTGATGACAGTGGGTTTATAGCTAAGCAGAACCACAGAGGACTGAGTGAATCTCCTTGAAATATTCCTCTATTTATTTTGATTTCTGTACTTATTTTTGTTCCATTATTTGTATTGACACACAATTTAGTATTCCATTTTTTCATCATATTTTCTAATGTGTTTATCAGTGTGTTGTCAATTTTATATAGTTATAACACTCTTAATAACCATTTATGAGGGACTGAATCGAATGCTTTCTTATAGTCTATGTATGCCATTTCAAGATTTCTATGTTTTTGACGAGCTCTTATTGTTATGATATTGTCTATTGTTAATTGCTCTTTACAACCCATTGAGTGTTTTATACAGCCTTTTTGTTCTTCAGCTATTATGTTGTTGTTACTTAAATGATTATATATTTTTGTTGATATTATGGATATATATAAGCAAGTGATTGGTCTATATTTGCTGGGATCTGATGTATTTTCTGTTTTTGGGAGTAGATATGTTATTCCGGAAGTGAGGAAGTCATCGGTTTGTCCTGTTTGTATTATTTTATTCATTGCTATTGCCATTGGTTGATGAACTGTTGTAAAGTGTTTATACCAGAAGTTTTGTATTTTGTCTTGTCCTGGGCTTTTCCAATTGTGGGATTTATTGAGGGCTTCGGTTAAGTCATCTTTAATTATATACTGAAGTCATATGTGGTATATATATATATTTATCCAATTAGATTCTTTATATTCCTTTGGGTTACTCCAGATTTCTTTCCAGTAGTTTTCTATTTCATCTATTTGTGGTGTATTGTTATTATTGCTTGAATTTATTTTATTTTGATTTCTATAGAACATTTTTTCGTTATTATAGAACATTGTATTTTGTTTTCGTCTTTCGCTTTGTATTTTATATCTTCTAATTCTTTGTGATAGTGCTTGAACTGTTTGTTTTAATGTGTCGTTGTAATTTCGGATTATGGATTCAAATTCAGGTTTTCCAGGTTTTGTCTGTAATGATCTGTATATATCTTTTAATGATTGGTTAAGTCTTTTTGATTTGATTCCATTTAACACTTGCGTTATTCTTCCAATTATTTTTCTTTTCCCTTCTATCCGTGTCTCTATTCGCTTTTGCCATTTAGGTATTACATTTTCTTGATTTGGTTTTGTTGTAGACATGTGTTCTATTTTGTAGCCTAAGAGTATATACTGCTGCACAATACGTTATTGTATTAATTGCGCTCAACGACATATTTTCTTCGATAATCTTTAAGTATATCATTTATCGTTATTATAGTAGATCTTGTTTTAATGCCACTTCTTATTTTTGGTAATTTAGGTCTGAATTCTATTTCAAAGTCTTTAT
Source organism: Oppia nitens (assembly GCF_028296485.1). NCBI lineage: Eukaryota > Metazoa > Arthropoda > Arachnida > Sarcoptiformes > Oppiidae > Oppia > Oppia nitens. The sequence continues at coordinate 290,791 of NW_026533190.1, forward strand.
ATTGTTCTAAAGATGTTTTTAGTTCATTTTCTGCTGTTATTCTTTTTATTTCATCATTTGTATTGTTTATGTTATCTGTTGTTGTAGGTGTCTCTTCTATTTCTGGCACTACTTCTACTGTGGTATTTAATTCAGTTGTTTCATTTAATGATAGTTCATGTGCCACTTGTTGTTTGATTTCTTGTAATTCAATCGGGGATATTTTATTATTCTTTGCTAAGAATCGCCGTTGGTCTGCAATTCTTTGTTCCGTTACATTTAGTTCTGGATATTTTTGTTTGAATGCTAAGTATATTTGGTTTCTGTAATTAGTCATATTTGTTTCGAGTCGAGTTGATCTGTAGTATTCGCGCATTATCAAGGTATTCATCTCATGTGTCCATCTCATGCGCTTTTGCGATTTGTCAACCAAATTGGTCAGTTGTTGCTGAGAACCAGCTTGAACTGAAACATTTTGGAGGTTAGTCTGATTTTGTTGACTAGTCTGCGGTCGCATTACATCACAGCTTTGCCCGCATAGCACATCACTGCGTGGGATATGATGCATACTTAACGAACAGCAGTCAATGCCTACCTGCTGAACGCGGGATTTATTTGAGAGGGTACCTCCCGAACACCCCCCGTTATTCCTACGACTACGTGTAATCATATTTATATATACGGGGTCCCGGTCCCTAGAGAAAGCTCAACACTAACATGTGTCTATTGCCACCCATTTCTCACCACTAACATGTGTTTGTTGAAATAGGATTTTTATTTTTATTTTTTTGAAACAAAAGTGGCCATTGCGTGTGAGGACGAGTAACTACTCGAAGGGTGAAGGGACATCCTTGCGGACGTCCCTTCGGGGTGGGGGCACCTTTTTACAGGCACCCCCGGGTGGGAGCACCCTTGCGGGTACCCCCAGGTGGGCACCGATATATACCGATACCCGGGTCGGGCAGAAACTCGTCCTCACTTAGCACCCCGCTTTCCCCATACTACTTAAGTTGGCCGTCCTAAACAGCGTTGGTTGGGCAGGGACGGGAAGCACAGTTAAAACAATTTTTTTTTCTCAGAAAAATTGCTTTCCACATCAGGGCTCGAACTCACGATCTTACTCTCCATTACTCTACTAGCCCTACACACTAACCACTACACCACTGTGCCTGTGTGTGTTATTATTATTATTATTATTATTATTATTATTATTATTATTATTATTATTATTATTATTATTATTATTATTATTATTACACATTATTATTATTATATATTATTATTATTATTATTATTATTATTATTATTATTATTATTATTATTATTATTATTATTATTAGAGAGAGAGAGAGAGAGAGAGAGAGAGAGAGAGAGAGAGAGAGAGAGAGAGAGAGAGAGAGAGAGAGAGTCCTATTTCTATCACATTTGACTTTTTTTAAAAAAATAAAATGAAAATTTTATTTCTCTCTCTCTCTCTCTCTCTCTCTCTCTCACCCACTCTCTGTAAATCAGTCATAGAAAAGTCATATTCAATATACTGTATAATAAAAAGAGATTTTTATTAAATCTATTGAATAAAAATAAAATATATAATAAAATCTTTTTACTTTTTTCTGACAAAAAAAACTTTTTTTTAGTTACACAAAAAATTGTAATATTTTTGACAACATTTTCTCTCTCTCTCTCTCTCTCTCTCTCTCTCTCTCTCTCTGTTTATATATGCTATACGTAAACGTATTTCATAATAACAAATATATAAAACTAAAATAAACATTATCATCAAATAAAATAAATAAAAATATTGTAAAATTCATACAAATATTTTTTATATAAAAGTTCATATAATATAATCTAAATTTATCTATTCATATAAAATAATTATTAACATTACAATATATTTTTTATATATTTATATAGATATAATAAAAAAATAAAAAAAAACAAATAAACAAAATAATCTATCTTGCTTAGTTAAAAATTTTGGAAATTTATAGTAGTTATTAAATATATATAATATATGTAAAATATTTAAAAATGAAATGTAAAAAAATATAAACTAAAATAATTTAATTTTTTAAAATATAATATTAATTTTTATCAACAAATATTAAAAATATATATATATAATAATAATATTATTTATACTATTTGAATAAAATTAATTAATAAATAAATTTTTTGTTTATAAAATGAATACCCAAACAAATAAATATATAATAGTATAATATATATATCTATATATATTTAGTATATAATTAATTAATTCATAAAAATTTGTTAAATAAAAAAAACACTTACAATTGACAACTAGTGTCAGCTCTTGACTATGACCTCTGCCCTCTGAGTTGTTGGCAAAACATTGATACCGACCCGAGTGCTGGCGTCGGACACTTTTGACTACTAGACTAGAGTTATTGATGAATACACCTATCAGGTCATCGAGGTGTCAAAGGTCAAACAACATATACAACATTAAAATAAGTTGGATTAATATATAAATATATTGTATAATAATAATAATAATAATAACACACACACACACATTGAAATAAAACACACATATATGCCCGGATTGGCACTAATCTGGCACTTCATAAATATCTCGTCCCCATCAACAACATGCTGTCCACCACTACTACTACTACTACCGCCATCACCACTACTACCGGTACCACTACTACTACTACCACCACTACTACCACCACTGCCTCCAGTAGTCTTAGTGTTTGTACTAATCATTAACGATAGTTGCGGTATAACTGTGGGTTAGAGTGTAGAGTAGAGGACAGGGATGTATTAGAGGATACAAAAAGTAATATATATATATATAGTATTAAACAAACATTAGTATTAAAATTGAAAAAAAAAATCAAATTATCACATATATTATAGTATCATAAAATTATAGACTAGACTGGCATTAATATATATCTATATAAATTGGTTATTAGGCAAATAATAATTTATCAATTRAGTGAGTGGGGGAAGAGGGAGGGGGTCAGTAGGTCATGTGCTTGAGGGGCACAGTTAGCTATATAATATTGGTGACAGCTGTGTGTGTATATATGCTATAATATTTTGATGGTGCAATTTTCGCATAACCTTTTATACATATACACACACACACACACACACACATTATATATATTATATAAATGTATTAAATAAACTAAAATGGGATTTATTGATAGAGAGAGAGAGAGAGAGAGAGAGAGAGAGAGAGAGAGAGAGAGAGAGAGAGAGAGAGAGAGAGAGAGCCATATGTATTGATAAATATGGGCTTAAATCTCTATAATACTATAATATAATACACAGTACTGTTAGAGGTTTTTTCAGGTCAAACAGTGATATAATCGCCACTTAAATTTCGGACATAAATATCGGAATTATATTGAATATTATGTTATATACTGATATATATATATATATATATATATATATATATATATATATATATATATATATATATATATATATATATATATATATATATATATATATATATATAATATATAATATTATATCATCTATAATATAGGCTAAATTGAATGAAAAACGACTCTCGATTTTATATATATAAATATCCCTATCTTTTCATAAGCACCGGTATATTGTGTGTGAAATGTTATGAGAAAATCTCCTCTTTATTCAATTTAATTCAATATATGATATATATATATATATATATATATATAACTTATAAATTTATATATAAATATAGTATAATATTTATTATAATCACATTATATCACGGGTTAGCACACATACACAGAAACAGATACAAACACACACACACACATACACATACATAAATACACACATACACACACACACACAAATACATACATACATACACACACACATACACACACAYACACACACACACACACACACACACACACACAACATACATACACTTACAGTACAATCAAATTCATTAAACACAGTATGTGTTAAGCAAAACAAATATTAATATTTTTTTTTATTTTTCTACACACTATTACACACTATTCATACAAAACAATATCATCACATATACTGTAATAAACTATAAAAATCTCTGTAATTATGACTTTAATATTAATAATACTAATAATAATTTATATGAATTTATTTTATTACTAAATACTGGAATCAATTATTTATTTATTTGAATTGTTTAGTTGAATAAAATTCAAAAATAAATAATCAATTTATATATAACTTAATAATGACTATAACATGTATACAGTATACTGTGTATAATTAATAAATCATAGATAATATATTAATCTAACATAAAAAAAATTATTATGTAATTAAAAAAAACTAAACACAAAATTTTTTTATATACACATTATAATAGGATTCAATACAATATATTTAATATAATCTATAGTTTAATAGTCTACTGAATATATATATATATTTATATAGTGTATAAATCACTTAACAATTGATTTATTTATTTTTTATTTATTATATATTATAATGATTAGCATATACTTAAAACATAATCATATTGTTATGGGAGAGTAGATACCCATATAATCCCTATATATATATAATCAAAGTCAACATTTTATTTATCTAAAAAATATTAAAAAATAAATTACTGTATAATACAATCAATCGGATAATAGTTTTTTTTAAACACTGGGTGCTTAACAAAAAAAAATCAAATAAGTATCAATCAAATGGTTAGACCAAAATGTGTTACCAAACTTAAATATTTTTTTTGTGGACACAAATAGCATATATTTTTTCGGGGGGGGGRAAACACACACTTGTATTGAATTAATAGCAAAATTAATAAAAAAAATATCAAACTATTAATATAATAGTAGTTTTTTTAAATAACAAAATTAATAAATATTTTTTTGTGTACACAAATAGCATATATTTTTTCGGGGGGGGGGGAAACACACACTTGTATTGAATTAATTTTTTTAATCAAACTATTAATATAATTAAGTAGTTTTTTAAATAATTTTTTTTTAATTTTAACTTACAATAGACGTTAAGCTTGAATCCCGATTCAATTGAACTGTTGGCCAGCCGTTGGTTTTCCGACCGACACGACACATACACCCCGTGATCATCGGCTCCGGGCTTATAGGTTACTGTACTTGTTGTCCAGTTTCCTATAGTTACAGTGTTTTCACTGTAATTGTTTTTTTTTAAACAAAAAACATTATTTTAAACATTTTCTCAGAAAAAAACAGAAAATATTTATATGATATATAATATATCAATAATTTTTTTTATTGTTGTTGTTATAATAAAATATAAATTCAATTCAATTCAATACAATAAAAAATACATTATATTATTGTCGAGAGAGAGAGAGAGAGAGAGAGAGATAATGGATTTTATTAGTATATATTTTCAATAGATTTCAATTGTATATATATAATCTTATAAATATTGTAAATAATATATATATATATATATATAATAGATAAATTATATGTTTTATTATCTTACATGTTTAAGATATTATATTACATATATATATATAAAAAACAGTAATAACTTTAATAATATATAATATAAATAGCTTATAAAATTCATATTTATATCATATATATATATAAATATATATATAAAGTTTGATATATATATAAAACTTTAAATTGAATAATCATTTGTTTTGTATTCAATTTTTTATAAATAAATTTTTTCCGAGATATTAATAATATATATATAAGTTATACCAATAATATAATGTTAAATAAAATTGATTTATTTCCAAACACACAACAACAAAAAAAAACATATTGATATAAAATATATTTTTTGAATATTTAAGCTTAAGTACAAATATATTACTAAATGTATGATCAATGTTACATAAATTTTAATATAATATACTGTACTTAAAAACCCAAAAAATAAATAAAATAAATATCCATAAATTTTATTTATAATAATAAATTTAAAGAAAAAATAATCTATTATTAAGTTTACTATTAGTATATATATATATATTAAAAATTGTTTATTATGTTTACCGATCACTTATTTATCATATTATTATTATTATTATTATTATTATTATTATTACATATGTGCTAACTGTGTGCAAACATTTATGATATAATAATAATAATAATAATAATAATAATAATAATATTACTGAATAGTTATTAACGGATTAAATGTTTGCTTACAAAATAATACTACTGTTTAAAAAAAATATTTATAATTTATCTAAACTTTTTTATTTTGTTGTTGATATATAATAGTGAGAGAAATATATCAAAAAAAAACCTAAAATTTATTATAATTTATATATATATATCATATATTAATCTATTATATATATATATATATATATACGGAAATAATATACCGCCATATGATTAATAATATTGTTATTCATCTATAATAAAGCTATTTATCATTTTTAAAAATATATAACAAATTATTATTATTATTATTATTATATTATATATCATATATTATTATTATTATTATAAAAAAAATAACTGTTAATAATACATACGAGGCGTAACTTAATGGACGGTTATCTTTGAACCAACTGATCAGTGCCGGCGGCCGACTACCCGACGTACGGCATACCAGTTCAACACTATTGCCAACTGTTAGATGACTGTCCAACGAGTTTAGCCTAATTTCATTGGGTTTTACTTTAAATAGCAAACAAACAAATAAATAAATAATTGATTATTAATAACAATCGTTTGGTTTGTTTGGTTTTTTGTGGTTAACTAACAATTGATATCTAATTGTACGGATGTTTTGATGGGCGCCGTTAGGTTTGGATTGGAGGCCATACAGACAAATCTGGCCATTAGGTCGGCTCGGGATAAATTCATTATCAATAAGTCGTTGAAAATGGTTTTATTGTCGATACTATAGCTGTAGGTGTCGTCTAGTATTATATTATTATCGTTATTATTATTATTATCATTATCATCGTATCTGTACCATATCAGCGATGGTGGAGGTTTGCCTGTATCGTGTGGTGGGGGGGGGGAGTTGGATAGGTGTCAGATAAAGCACTGGTAGTTAGTTTATTATATTACAAACACACACACACATATATATACAATAAAATAATTACTAATAAATTAGATTCAATATATATATATAATACAAAAAATAAAAATTTTAATACAATTTTATATAACCTATACTTTATAGTTAGTATAAAATTGCATTAAAATTTTACTATACTTTATATTATAATTATAATTAAAAAATAATATATTAATAACTATAGTAAACATATAAATATAATAATTATATTTATTATAATTAATATAATATAACTATAATTATATTAATAATAATAATAATAATAATAGAAAATATATCAATTATTTATTTTAATTTTTTAAACCAAAAAAAACATCAATAACATCAACTACAGTACATTTTTTTAGTTGAAAACTTTAGATTTTTATTATTAAAAATTTTTTTATTAGTAGTAATTACTTAAAAATTAAAAAAAAACATAAATAATATATATATAAACAACACAAACCTCCCTCAGCTTCGCACAGTAGTCTAAGATTGGTGTCCTCATTGAAGGGCCCGATTAGGTCGTGCAATGGTCGACCCAATTCATCTTTGATGATCACTTTTTTGGGAGGCACTGGGAGATTAAAAAAATAGTAATATATTAGATGCCAACTAACCAACCGTGAGATAACAACATTACTTTACTACCCGCCCCCCCCGCCCCCACTTAACTTATATATACTTACCAATAACGGATAGTCTGACAAACGTACTCATAGTACGACCCCATCGGAAGTCTACTCGGCACCGGTATTCGTGGTCGTCGTCCTCCCGGACCGGATCAATCTTGAGCAGCGCCGGCCGGGTGTTCAGCTTGAATAAGGCACGACTGGCCGCCTAAAAAAATTGGTAGAAAGAGAGAGAGAGAGAGAGATGTTAAATGCAAAATAGGAAATTTCTAGTAAAATTTAACTATATAAATTTCAAATTAAATTTCTAGTTAAATTACTAGTAAAATTTAACTAGATAAATTTGTAGTTAAATTTCTAATTAAATTTGTAGTTAAATTTATAGTTAAATTTGTAGTTAAATTTATAGTTAAATTTATAGTTAAATTTCTAGTAAAATTTAACTAGATAAATTTCTAGAGAAATTTTTAGTTAAATTTCTAGTAAAATTTAACTAGTTAAATTTTTAGTTAAATTTCAAGTTAAATTTCAAGTAAAATTTCAATAATTTTTTTTTATTTTATTAATTAAACTATGGGATCCCCCATATCTATATCTAGTACTGTTTAATACTAGTACTAATATATATATATATATATACTGTATATATGACTAGGGGATCATCCCGTTAGGAAAAGTTTTATTTATTAATTTTTGGAAATATCTCATTTATTTTATTATTTATTTGTTTGTTTGCCAACACACCCACACCCACCCACCCATACATACATACATATACACACACATACACTACCTGAAAGACATCGGCACTGGCAAAATGGCGGGCATTATTCAGGCCAGGATTGTCGCGGGCGTCGACCGTATAGATGGGCGTCCGATTGTCGCCCCTATACCATAGTATCAATGTAATGGCGTCCTCGGGTGTCGGCAGTGTTACATTGCACGGTAGTTCAGCTTTGCCACCGACCAGTGACTTGTATTCAGGATATACTGTAATTACAAAAAACAAATTTATATAAATATTAAGTAACAAAAAACAAATTTAATAAATAATAATAACTTATTTATTGTATTAATTATATATATATAACAATAGTTTAGATAATATAAAGTTTATATATATATTATATTATAGTATATTTGAAGTAATTTTTTTTATGTTTGATACAAATTTTCTATCTTTAATCTTATAGTTAAAAAAAATTATATAATAAATATGTAAAATAAAATCTATTATATAATTAATCATATTTTTAACACACTTTTATATATATATACTATACTATAGTTTTTTTTAACTATCATTTTATATATTGATTAAATAAAAAATTAAAAAAAATGTTTCATAAAAATATATTTATTATTTTTTGAGTGAAAAATATTTTTTTTTTATTTCTCTCGTAGTTTATTATCATTAGAGATATAAACCAAAAAAAAATAATAAAATAAGAGAAAGTATTATATATTATATATAGTGTTTTATGACATTTGACTATTAAACTAAAAAAAAAATAGTTTCAAAAACAGTTTTTCTATTTTTTGTGATTTATTAATGTCTTAATTATGTTTTAGCCATAATATAATAATAATAATAATTGTCATAATAATAATGTATCTAATATTACACTCAAACATAATATAGATTTTTATTTTAAGAGTCAATACTAAACGGCAAGTGATATATCATATTAATTATAAAACTTTATATATATATATATATATATATTGTTGACTTGTTTTGTCACTAATAGATCTCTCTCTCTCTCTCTCTCTCTCTCTCTCTCTCTCTCTCTCTCTCTCTCTCTCTCTCTCTCTCTCTAAACAAATGCATTAATAATAATAATTTATTAATAAAGAGAGAGAGCAATGATATCTATTTTATAATCACAAAAATGTCTTATTTTATTATAACTAAAGAAAAAAAAATTTCAAATAATAAAATGAATTCATTTATAAATTTTTAAGGAAATTATATACTATTTTTCATCACAGAATACAACCAAAAAAAATAATAATAAATTTATATATCAGATATAAATTTTTTAGTATTATTATTATTATTCAAATTTAAGGTTTTTGACCCAAAATTTGTTATATATATATATATATATTTTTCGGCTAACAAATTGAATCATTTATATATATATATATATATACAGTATTATATACTGTATAATAAAATTAATAATTTTGAATAGCATTGAAAGCATATATATATATATATAAACTAATAAAAAAAATAAAAATAAAATCGATTTAACAATAAGTTAAATTGAGTCAAAATTTTGTTATCAAATATAATATTTTCTATAATAATAAAATTTGTATCTAATGTACTAAAATATTTTATTATTATTACTACTATTATATCATATTATTGTTTAGTTTATTATATTAATAATATTATTTCCATTTAGTTTTCATTTATAAATATACTGTATATTAATATATAAAGTCAGTCTATTTATCAAATAATACAACTAATAAATTATTTTTTGTTTAACAATTGATTTGTTAAATTATATGCATATATATATATATATATCATTTATAATTAATAATTATTATTAATAAAAGTAAAGTCACTTTTTATTTTATTATTAATATTATTAATATTTTTTTTGTAGTCAATAATACTGATTATTATTAATAATAATAATAATAATACATATATATATATAAATAAAACATATTCTTAATGTTATATGATTTTGAATTAAACATTTCACTTAACTATTATTCAATAAAAAAAATAATAATTTATACTGTATTTACATAATGAGAAAAAAAAATAAAATAAAAGCATTAGTATTGACAGTATTATTGTTTTACAATATATAAATATATTGAATAAATTGAATAACATATATATATAATCTATTATACTATATATATATAATAATAATACTATTGAATTATTACTATTTATATTAATATAAATTATATATAAAATTTTAATAGAATATTCTGTTTATTTATTCATATATATATATAATTCATAAATTTTATATAATATAATATAATTTCAATTTCTATTATATATTATATCAATATATATATATACGGATACTATACTATCACACAATGACAGCAATATTTTCTCTCTTCAAATAATAATAATAATAATAATACAAAAAAATATGTTATCAATACTTGAATTACTGACAGTTAAAGTGTACGCCCTTATTGTGTGTGTGTGTGTGTCCAATATTTACACACATACACAAAACATGGGTCAATATATATACAATATATGAAATATATGGCCTTATAATAGATATAATATACTGTATATATATTGATATATAAGGCTATAGTGTTATGTAATATAATGCATCACTTTTTTTCACTCAATTTCTCTCTATCTCTCTCTCTCTCTCTCTCTCTCTCTCTCTCTCTCTTTCTCTCTCTCTCTCTCTATGTTTAACCCCTTATAAGTTCAATGGCTTAACTCTCTCTCTCTCTCTCTCTCTCTCTCTCTCTCTATATATATATATATATATATATATATATATATATATATATGTGATAAAATACAATAAATGTATAATAAATATTTGCACAGTTATTATCACATCAATACACACACACATACAGAGAGAGAGAGAGAGAGAGAGAGAGAGAGAGAGAGAGAGAGAGAGAGAGAGAGAGAGAGAGAGAGAGAGAAAATATAATGAGCATTATATTGATATATAAATATATTATTATTATTATATATTATATAATATTTGTCTTTACAAACAAAAAAATCTAATAATAATCTGATAAATATATTACTTAACACATTAATCTAATATCTATTTAATTAAATGATATAAGATTTTTTATTTATAATAAAAATATAATTAATTTTTAAAAAAATATATTTACTTATTTTTTTATTTAATACAATTAATTAATTTTCCAATAAATAAATAATTAAAATTAATTTGTAAAAAAAGTTAATTAAACAATCAATAATAAACTAAATAATAAGCTTGCTCATTTTGTGTGTGTGTGTGTGTTTTTAATTATTTGTTTTATTAATTGATAGTATTATATATATATAAATTATAGGATATACTAAAAACTATTTTAACTAAAAAATTATATATACACATACACACATACATACATACATACATACATACAAACACACACACACACACACACATACCGGTACATATGATATATATTGTACAAACATACACAAACACACACATATATATATATATATATATATATACATACACACACACACACATACACACACTTACACATATGATAATACATACATATACTGTATACATATATACAAAAATATGATAAATACATATATATACACATACACACATACATACATACATACATACAAACACACACACACACACACACACATACATACATACATACATACATACATACATACATACACACACACATACACACACATACATACATACACACACACACATACATAAAAGTGATGTCATTATATATATATATATATACCGTATACCCATTGAACAATAATTTCAATGGGTATATACAGTATACACTATACACTTGGTATATGGCATTCAAGCGATAAAAGCCGTTAAGATCCTAGTCGTCTATAATCCCATTTTGCACTTAAATTATATATATAATACAGTATATACAGTATATATATATATAATATATATTATATATACAGTATTATCAATATAATTTATATATTGAATATATTTATATTTAACACTTACTCTACAAACATGTATAATACATCAAATAATAATAAAAAACAAGATTGAATGAAAAGGTATGCAATGGGTTGTCATTCATTGGTATCGCAGTCGACACACAAATATGCTAACTATTCACACACACATACAGTATACACACACATACAGTAAACACAACACACACACACACACACACACACACACACACACACACACACACACACATACATACATACATACATACATACATACATACATACATACATACACACACATACTAATAAATACCAATAAACAAATGATATATTTAATAGCAAATAAAATTTATTATTACAGTATTATTATCACTGATAATAAAATATAATTTTTTTTATATATGACAAAAAATCTATAATATAATACATATTTGATTTATATATAATTCTAGATTACTGTAATTAAATTTTATTAGATTAGTGTTGAAAAAAGTTTAAATTAGAAAATTTAATAAAAATATATAAAATAAAAATTTAATTATTGCAATTATATCTTTATATAATAAAATTATTAATTATTTATATTTAATAAATATATATATTATTTTTTATTATCTATAAATTATTAAATTTAATTATTAACAAGCCTTAAGGGGTTTTCATAGACACACACATTGATATATATATATATATACATACTCATATATACTCATATATACACACATACATTGATATATATACATACATACACACATATACACACGTATACACACATACAAACACATAAAACACACATACATACATACATATAACACACATACATACAGTACATACACACACACACAAACACACACACACACATACACACACACAATAAATTTGATTAATTATAGTCAATTTAAAATACTATATATAAAATGTTTTAACTTTAGGTTATATTATATTTTAGTCAACAAATTTTGCTAATGACTTCAAATCATCTGCCAGTGATTTAGTTGACATAAATTTTTTAATTTTTTTTATCTAAAAATATTTAATATAAATATTTGTTTCATCAAAATACAAAAAAACAACTAATAATATTCATTAGTTTCGTATTTTATTTTTGTTATAAATTTAAATATTATTGCCTTTAGTATCAAATAAATTATAATATTTAAAGACAAATCTCTACTAAATTATTTAATTTAATGGAAATTTTATTTTATTTTTAATTTTTTTGTGCAAATGTCATACAACTATATTAACTGTTTTTTTTAAATTTAATAATCAATATTTTAGTAAATATTTATTAAAATTCTATGTTTGACTAATTAAAAAACTATTAAAAATGCATATAATTTAATTTTTTTTGGTATATTTAATAAATTATATTAATTATTATACTGTATTATATATATATATATATTGATATATATATATAACATAATATATAATTTAAAGTTAATTTAAGGAAATATGTTTTAAATATAATAATACAATATTAATAATACAATAATGAATATTAAGTATTGTTTCAAATTAAAAACTTTAACAAAATCTAATAAATAACATGTTTTTTATTTAATTAATTTTTAAAATAACACATTTAGATTTTAAAAATAATTATAATATTATTTTAATTAATATATATATATATATATATATTATAGATATAATATATGAAATTTTTCCAATAAAAAATATTAACTAAATTATTTATTTTAAAGTTCAATAATAACAATAATAATAATAATTACTAACAAAAATTTAATAATAAATTATTTCAACTATTTTACAAAAAAAAAATCAAATAAAATACAAATAGTTTACTTAAATAAAACTAATAACTGCTATATAACTAATAGTATAGTATACTATCCCTTATATTTGGACAGTTAGTTATTTGTATTGTTTGTGTGTAAGTGTGTGATAGTGTCACCAATGACTTGGTAATGGTGAGGACAGTTAGATAAGACTACTACTACTACTACTACTACTACTACTACTGAAACAAATAATAATAAACTGATAATAACTTACCGCTGCGATCCTCGTGTCCGCTCTGAGCCCGTAATTTAATCCCCGGTACGGCTATATATATATACATATATAAAGAAAGAGAGAGAGAGAGAGTACAGGTTAGTGAACAGTTAGATAAGACAGACAGAGAGAGAGAGAGAGAGAGAGAGAGAGAGAGAGAGAGAGAGATTAGAAAATAAATTGTTAGCAAAAAAAACTTTTATGGTTTTCCCAAAAAATTCAATTCAATGATTATGAAAAAAATATATAAATTATATTTTTGTTGTAGTTGTTTATCAAATGTCAAGTGATATATATATATATATATATATTGATATAATTGTTATAATTTTTTTTAAAAATTTTATCAGTACTATTGTAAATACTATAGTAAATTTATCTAGGTATCTATTTGATTAATTAATACAATTACAGTATCAAATATATATATATATATTATAATGATTTATATTGTTTTTTATCATTAATTAATAATATAGATATCACTTCATAATTGTTAATTATCTTATATTAATATATATATATACAGTATATAGTATATAGAAAATAATTAGACAAATATTTTATTATTATTTTTATTTTGTTCAAATATATTGACATTATATATATATATTTAGATCACTGATGTTTACAATTAATTAATTAATTAATATTTATTTAATAATAACTTCAATGATTTATTTATTATTTAATTTCTTACTAAACCAAGTTAAAAACAAAAAAAAATAAAAATTAATTTAAATAAATTTAATTTCTATTAATATTATTATTTAAAAAAATAAATAAATTTAATATATATATAAATTATAATATATAATAAATATTGTTTGTTTCTCGTAAAAAATGTGAAATTTTTAACAATATATTAGTGAAAAAAATTGTATTTTTTTAATTATCGTATTATTATTATTATTATTATCATTGTTTGCCGTTTGGATTGATTTCATGATCATATCTGAACACTGGTGTAGTTAAGGATGAAAAAAAATTTAAGCGACAAAAACAATGTCTTATAACTTATATATATATATACAGTATTATCTATCTATACTATACATATACTGTACATACATATACAAACATACAGTACAAACAATATATGCCTACAAAATAAAATCCTAACTAAAAGATAAACAACACTTTCTTTTTGTAATGTTAAACAAAACTGAGTGAAAAAAAACTTAATACTAGTTGAGAGATAAATAGAGAGAGAGAGAGAGAGAGAGAGAGAGAGAGAGAGAGAGAGAGAGAGAGAAGAGAGAGAGAGAAAGAGAGAGAGAAAGAGAGAGAGAAAGAGAGAGAGAAAGAGAGAGAGAGAAGAGAGAGAGAAAGAGAGAGAGAAAGAGAGAGAGAAGAGAGAGAGAGAGAAGAGAGAGAGAGAGAGAGAGAGAGAGAAAGAGAGAGAGAAAGAGAGAGAGAGAAGAGAGAGAGAAAGAGAGAGAGAAAGAGAGAGAGAGAAAGAGAGAGAGATATTTACACTAAAGTTAAGTTTATATACTGTATATAAGGTATACATATATATAATAGTCATCTTTTAAAAAGTTTGTTAGATTTATTAATAGATAGCCTAAGAGAGAGAGAGAGAGAGAGAGAGAGAGAGAGAGAGAGAGAGAGAGAGAGAGAGAGAGAGAGAGAGTTGAGATTTGATTACAATTCAAAAACACATATAAAAAAAATTTTGACTAAAAATTTCCGTTCAAACAACAAAAATCTTTGTTTATCTATTGACTATTACAACACATACATACATACAGACAGATACACACATATATTATCACATTTAGTTACAGCTATTTATTTGGCGTTCAATCTTATAGAAGGTATATATATAGTTCAACCATATTACCTACCGGTGCTCTTTAGTGTATTTCTCAATGTGTGTGTGTGTGTCGACTGATTTTTGTTTTGTTTTTATTAGTATTTATGAGACACTGATAGGTCAAGTGTTTATAGTCCTATCATCTATCGATACAAACTGATTAACATTTAATTAGAGTTATACATATAGACACACACATACACACACATACAYAMACATACACACACATACATAAACATACACACACATACACACACATACACACACATACATAAACATACACACACATACATAAACATACACACACACACATACATACATATACACACAAAATGCTTTTAATCAGATACCTATCTAATCAACTGTGATTTATTTGACAATACATTTGCTTTAACATACTGTACAATAAATTTGCTCAAAACATATATAAAATATATATACATGTTTAGTTTTTTTATATTATTTTTGTTTTTATCTTAAAAGTKATATAATATATTAAAACTTATATTACATTCAATGTATAGAATAGAGTATAAAATGCATAACACTTTCCTCACAAATCATGTATTAATATTTAATGCAATTAAATATCTATAAAATATTAATATATATTATTTTAATGCAATTAAATAACTATCAAAATATTAATATTTAATATATAATATATAAATTAAAATATTATCTAATATATATATATATATATATATATATATTAATTGATATGTTTTTAAAAATATTTAGGATAAATGTTAAAAAATTTTTAAGCATAGATTAATTTCATTTTTTAATACATAAATTTTAAYAATATTAATATTTTAAATGCAAAAAATAAAGTTTCGCTAAAAAAAATCATAATCATCTCAAATAAATTGTTTAATCAGTCAAACTTTATGTATATAATAAAAATAATAATACTGTATATATTAGTTATACTGTATATATATTATGTTTTATGTAGTGTATACACATCCCACCAAAAAAAATAAATAAATAATAATTTTTTAAAAAATAAACAAAAAAAATTGAATTTTATAAAACAAACACAAAAAAATATTAGACATAATTTTTATATAACAAAAATGTAATTATAAAATACAAGTGAATAACTTATATCTTATTTTAGTTATATATATATAAAACTCTAGAGATATTATACAGAGATATACTGTACTCTATATATATACATATACAGCATATATATATAGTGATTAAAATTATATTATATAAGACTTTTTTTGTTGTTATTAATATTAACAAAAAAAAGTCATATCATATACAGTATATACTGTATATACAGTAATAGTGATATTATAGTTGCAGTTAATAATATACAGTATAGGATAGTATGGTTTTGTGTGTGTGTGGGGTATCATCACTGGGAATGGCATATATAATCTCAATCATCATCTCATTTGTTATGTTGTTGTTGTTGTTGTATAAAATAAATGATGTGTAAGAAAATGAATGCAAATTTTAATTTAAAACTTTATTTTTTTGTTGTTTTTGCTATTATATAATACAGTAAATATCTGATATAATTTAAGTTATCATTATTTTTTGTCAATTCATGCAAACATAATGTATGTGTGTGTGTGTGTATGTGTGTGTATGTGTGTGTGTATGTGTGTGTATGTGTGTGTATGTGTGTGTATGTGTGTGTATGTGTGTGTATGTGTGTGTATGTGTGTGTATGTGTGTGTATGTGTGTGTTTGTATGTAACAAATTGTTGTTGTTATTAATATAATATTATTATAAATTTTGTAAATTTAATTAAAATGCAAACAAAAATTACAATATAGATTAAACATACAAAAAATTTAATTTACAAAATTTTATATTAAATATAAATATATAATTTTATTTTTCAACTAAAATATAATAAAAAAAGTTTATCATTTGATATATTATTATATATATAATATAGATCTATATTTTTCAACAAAAAAAATATTATTAAAATCTATTATATTATACAACCAATTGATTTATTTTTTTCATTGTATATATATTCATATATATATAAATTATTAATTTTTAATATACTGTATAATATTCAATAATAATACATTGATGATAATTGTTGTATAAATAAATTTCTACAATATTTTTATTAATATATCTACAGTATTAATGCATTACATGTTAAAAACATATATAACAACTAAATGTCATAACTTGTATGATATAATTTTTTTTTGTATATAAGATATGATATATATATATATATTTAAGTTAATATGTTTAGTCAAATAATTATTGACAAAAAAAACATATGTACTGTATTTAATAAAAATATATATAATATGTTTTATCAATTTGTATACAACATTAACAAAAAATATGATCATTTAATAGCCTAACTAACTATTTTTGAGTGACGGTGTGTCGATATTTCATATACCAGTCCATTAAAAATATGGCTATTTTTGATGTGTATGTGTGTTTGTGTGTGTATGTGTATATGTGTGTGTATGTATGTGTTTGCAGGTATGTGTGTATGTATGTATGTATGTGTGTGTGTGTGTGTGTGTGTGTGTGTGTGTGTGTGTGTGTATGTTTGTGTATGTGTGTGTATGTGTGTGTATGTGTGTGTATGTTTGTGTATGTGTGTGTATGTGTGTATATATGTGTGTGTGTATGTATCTATGTATGTATGTGTGTGTATGTATGTGTATGTATGTGTATGTGTGTTGTATTGTATAAGACATTATCATTATAGATAATAGTATAGTAGTATTAGCTAATATCCAGGGGGTGTCAAACAATATATATATACTGTAATATTAACAAAATGTGATATAATTTAAACAACATTAAGACATTATTATTATTATTATTATTATTATTATTTTTGATAGAAAAAAATGTTGATTACCCGTCATATTTATATAAAGTATAATTATATATATATATATATATTATACAATATATTCTATATCTTAATAAAATTATATAATGAATTATATAAGTTATTTATTTTAWATATTAGTTTTATATATTTTTATCAAAAAAATATTTTTTTATTTTCTTTCCTATTAATATTTAAAAAACATTAAAAAATTATTTTTAAAAATCATAAAAAATACAAACAATATATAAATCTATAATAAACTATTGATAAACAATTGATATTTTATTATTACAGTCTATTACAATAACAATTATTATATTATTATATTATATAAAAAAATAGATTAATATTAATTTTTWTATATTATTATTTTGATATATATATATATATATATATATATATATATATAATACAAAATTACATATAATTAAACACAACATAAACTAAGCTATCAGTTAAGTGAAACAAATAATAATTATAATACTATAATAACAACAACAACAATCAAAATAATAATAATAATAATAATCATTAATACACATCAATTATAAGGCAATAATTATTTGGCAAAAAAAAATAATAAAAATAAATATTAATTGAATCGCCAATAAATTATATATATATATATACTGTAATATAATACTATCCAATAGATATCCAGTAAAAACAACAAAAAAAATATCTTATAATTGTAAAACTAAAATAATAGCACCAAAAAAAATAAATAAAACAATACTAAATAGCATTTAGTTTTTTTATATATACATTAAACACAACAACAACTACTATAACATGCGATTTTGTGATTTGTTATACAACAACACACAATATATATTGATATATATATATATATATATATAAAACACATTGATTTTTGCTAAAATAAAATTTATATATATATCTATACACTAAACTATTAACTGATAGACTATTAGTAGTAAATTGTGTGTATATATTGTATAGTATAGAGTATAGGCATAGCATATATATATATATATATATACAGTACAGTCATGTATTGATAATGGACGCAATAAATTGTAGACTTAATTTTAAGGGTCCTCTATATATATATATATATATATATATATATATATATATATATATATATATATATATATATATATATTAAATGAAACCTAAATTATGTTTGTTTGTTGGTGTGTCTATGTGTTTGAAATGTTTAATGTGTTTTTTTTGTTGTTRTTGTTAGTGTTGTTTTGGGTATTGTATTTACTGGTAAAATATATGTTGTATATATAAAATTATATATATATACTGATGATATAAACTTTATATAAATAGCCAGAAAAATTTTGTAATTATAATTTTATAGTACACACACACACACACACACACACACACACATACAYACAYACATACATACATACATACATACATACATACATACACACATACATACATACATACATACATACATATATATACACACACACACATACAAACACACAATGATTTTTTTTAGTTTAATAAATTTAGTTTTATCTGAAAAACTTTTTTGGTTTTAATGGTGGAAATTGGTAGTAAATAGTGGGTGTATAATAGAAAWTGGGGGGGGGGTTAGWGTGGGGGTTAAAAATAAACTTAAATTTATTGTTTAGATTGTTTATTGCACATACGTTTCACACACACAAACAGTGATTAGTTTTTTTAGTTATATATATACAATAGTTTTTATATATATATATATTTAAAGAATATTCTGGAGTTATTTAATACTATAATAACAACAAAAAACTATTGAATACAACAACAAAATTAGAGATATATATCTTGAAATATATATATATATATATATATAAAATAAAAGTCAAACAAAACAATGTATTTAAAAATACATGTATATATATAATACTATATATAACACTAAATTCATTGATATTTAACTTTATTTTTTTTGTTGATAACATTAATGTGTWTTTTTTTTCACATAATTTTTTTTGTGTAATATTTTGTGTAAAATCTTATTAATAATATTATTATTTTTTGGTTGATTTCAATCAATAGTGAAAATAATACCGTATTTGTTGTTTAATTTAATATTTAATTTTTTTCAACTATAAATTGATTATTTTTTCTTATATAAGTATTTTTAAAAAAAAATTAATAAATTAAATATAAAGAAAATTATATTATAAATACTAAAAAAATTATAATTATAAATAATATTTAATTGTATTCAATATATACAAACTATTTTATAATAATAAAAATATAGATTTATTAATAATAATTCATTTAAAAAATAAATTGCATTTTATTATATTTTGATTTAATGATTATATTATTCAATAAATATACAGTTTTTATATATACTGTAATAGTATAGACACTAAAAATAAATTGTCAAAAAAATAAACATAAATAAATACATTTTTAACAATGGCCCTAGGTCAATTGAGAAAAATGTAAAAACAAATAAATTATTATATATATATATATATGTTATTGTTTTAAAATTAGTTTTCTAAAAAATAATAATATTTTTTATATAAAATTTATTTTTTTTGTATTATTGCAGTGATTTTTTATTTAGTACTTTTATTTAACAAATATTTATATCAATAAATAATCAATAAATAGCWWAAATAATAATAATATAGTAATTTATTTTTAAAAAATATTTTTATTTTCTAATGTTCAAAATTAAATAAAATTTATTATTATTATTATTGTTGTAT
>NW_026533190.1:325000-335000 GCF_028296485.1 Oppia nitens
TAGTTATATCCGATTATATACTTTTTAATAATAATTTTTTTAATAATAATAAATATTTTCTAATTTTTGTTTTATTATCAAAACAATTAAAGTTAATTATTAGCTATGATAATGATAATTAACATAACACACACACACACACACACACACACACACACACATACACATACACATACACATACACATACACATACACATACACATACACATACACACACACATACACACACACACATACATATACACACACATACACACACACAACAAATTGATACTAAACAGTATAATATTGATTAATAATATTTTTATTATTTTAATAATTTTTTTTTGAATTTTGCATAAAAACACATTGTTTTTTAATATATATATATATATTATATAACATTAATGTCATGCAGTAAAGTGTCATTTAAGTAAATTTTTTATCAATAATAATAATACAGTAATATAATGTATTAACTATATTGAAATCAATACAAAAATTTTGTTTTTATATATAAATTATAAAAATCGTAGTATTAATAATAAAATATAAAATATTTATAATCAAAAATAGTCAAAAAGTGTAAAAAATATAAACAGTATTATTATTATTTAAATTACTAAATGTGTTCAAACCATTTATTATAGTATATATATTATTTAAGTAATAATAATAATAATAATAATAATCAATAATACAATATAAACTTATTAACCATTATATAGTATCTATTATTATTACTGTATGATAAATATATTTCATTTGTTTAAAATAATAATAATAATTTATTTTTTTAATAAACTATTCAATACATCAACTCAATTGAATAATTTTATTATTGAAATTTTCTTTATATAATATTATTGTAAGTAATTTTTATTATTATTATTATTATTAAATAATAAAATAGCAATAAATGCACAATTTTCTAGTATAAAATAAATGCTAAAATTAAATTTTATTTTTTAAAATTTTTAAAAAATAAAGATTTTTAATATACATATTATATGATAATAAACTTAAATGATATTCATATACTAGTATTAAATAAGGCGTTAAAATTTGTATTTCAATAAATTTAAAATAAATTTACTAAAAATATATTAAAATAGATTATTTGAAAAAAAATAAATTATATATATATATACTATTAATATAGCGTTCAATTTTTATGCTTAATATCATATATTTAAACAAATTTTGCAATCATTTATATACTGTATATATATATTAAATATGTAACATATTTTTGTATTAAAGTCTATAATATATTTGATAGTTAATAATAATAATAATATGTCATAAAATTAAAACAAAAACAAACAAAAAGTAATAATAATAATAACTTTTTTGACACCAATTGGCTCTCTCTCTCTCTCTCTCTCTCTCTCTCTCTCTCTCTCTAAACACAATTGACATCAAATTTAACGCTTCAATAATAAAATAGACATTTTATTACACTTTTCTCACTATTACTCTCTCTCTCTCTCTCTCTCTCTCTCACTCACTCACTCACTCACACTCACTCACTCACTCACTCACTCACTCACTCACTCACTCACTCACTCACTCACCCGCTTATAACTTTATAGACAATAACTATCAAGATATTTGTCCAGTTACTATACATATAAAACTTTATATATAATACAATAATAATAATAATAAAAAAAGTGTCGCAAATGTTGGCGACTGTTGTTGTTGTTGTGTTTAGTACTGTATTTGTAAAGGAAGGGTAGGTTTTATCCCCCACTAAATGTTTAGACATATTGAGAGAGAGAGAGAGAGAGAGAGAGAGTTTTACAGTCAAAAGGGTAGTAGTATTTATAGTATAGTCCATACTATGTATAGGGATAGTAGTTATCTATCTATCGATAACCGATAAAAATACTGTACAGTACTTACTGTATAACAACAATATATATATATATAAATTTATATATAGTATAAGTCATATACGCATACAATATATATATATATATATAATTTTATATATATAATACTTAAGTGTTTTTTGTAAAAATTTCTAATTCAGTTAAAGAGAGAGAGAAAGAAAGAGAGAGAGAGAGAGAGAGCGAGAGAGAACAGAGTTGACAAACAAATGTTATTAAATTGATTCATATATAAGATATATATATATCTATTATATACTGTATATAATCACTATTGAAAGTCATAGTCGTCTAATCGATAGTTGATCTCTCTATCAGTCTCTATCAGTCTCTCTCTCTCTCTCTCTCTCTCTCTCTCTCTCTCTCTCTCTTTCATTGTGTGTATCTCTTAATTGCTTTTCATCTCTATTATTACCAATCATTTTGTGTCTATTTATCTAACTTTTCATATCTATCTATCGTATCTATTGTATCTGTATTGAGAGCCAACAACTCTACCATTCCTTACTACTACTACTACTACTACTACTACTACTACTACTACTACCAGTGCCACTCAACACAACTGACCCATCAAATGAAAATGTGTGTCTCAATTGAATCGATTAATGTATTATATTATTATTATTATTATTACTATTACTTGACTGTAGTGTATAATAATAATAATAATGTTTGAACAAAACAATTGCCTGAAAACACATACACACAAAACATATATATATACAGTATATATATAGATATATATATATATATATATATATAGATATATATATAATAAAATAAAACTCTAGAAATTAATTAATTGAAATTTTACGGGCAATTGAAATGTATGTTTAGTTTACTTTTTATTTTATTTTTATTTTATTAACATTCAATTCAATAGCAAATTATAGCATCAATTAATAGTCTATTTTATTTATTTTTTTTCAAATTGTCTAAAAAATTTATGTTTACTAAATTAATTATTAATTAAAATGTTAAAAATCGCATAAATAACAAAAAATGTTTTTATATAAATAATATTATTTTCTAAATGTTAAAAATAATTATAAATATAATAATAAATAAAATTAAAATGTTATTAATTAAATATTGTTTAAAAAAACTAAAATCTATATTAATATTATTTTCTAAATGTACAAAAATAATTTAAAAAATATAATAATAATAATAATAAAAATTATTTAATTATCCTATCATTAGAGATACTGGACTCAATATATATAAATATTATAATAAACTTTTTTTTTATATAATATAATATTTACGATAAACTACTGGTTATATTATATAATTGACAATATTATTGACAATTGGATAGGATTTTCATATAATAAATATATATATATATATACCCTTTGAAAAACCAATTCAAGCCTTAAAGCTATATATATTGATATATATTTACTGATGATATGTAACTGTCATTTACAGATAGTATTAGTATATATATATACAGTATATATACATACAATATATTATCATTAAATAGTAAGTAAATGACAGTATTTTGCATATTTTTGATTGACATACAAATTACTTTTAGTGGTTAGACATTAGTTTTATATACAAATATACAAATAAGTTAGACATAAGTAGTATATATTTAACCATAAAATCATTACTAATGTATATTATATTATATACTGTATATAACACATACACATAAAGATTGACAATCATTAATATATTAACTGATAAATACTTTATAAACTATATATATAAATATAATATTCATTGACAAACTTATTACCCCAAAAAACACCATACATTACTACTAGGATTTTATATATATATATACAGTATATATATATCATTATTATAATAATATTTAGTATTTTTTATTTATATATATATTTTTTTTGTCACTCAACTGAGTAAACTATTATAAATATTTTATATATAAATTATATATTAATAACATAATAGTATGATATATATAACAGTTTTTTTTGTTGATACGGTATTTATCTAACCTTAATATTCAAAGTGTTATTAACTTATATCATATATAATGTATATTTAGTTAAAATGTCTATTTATTTGTCATATTATTATTATTATTATTATAGTCATCATCACTAATGCATACATAAATAATATACAGTAATATATATATATAATCAGTGCAATAGTTATAGTACTGTATTTATACTACAGTAGTAGTTATTAAACAATATAAATATTTAATATATATATATATAAAACTATGAAAAATGTAATTTAAATTTTAGTTTTTGAAATAATTTTTTTCTAAATATGTTTAGAAATTTTTGTTGTTGTTTTCAAACATTTTATTATTAATGTAAAAAAAATGTTGGGTATACCCTATTTGTTTACTAGTATTACCCATTGGGTATATATTTAATACTTTATACAATATCTACTACTAATACTACTAATATTTAAGTACATTATAAATGCATACATTTATGCATTATTTTTTTTGGATACATTTCCTGTCCATCAATGTATTTATTAGACACACATATAGAGTATATAAAATATTTATAGTTATATTTAATATATATACTAAATATAATAAATATACTCTCAATCAGTCGATTCATTATGTATTTTATTTATTTATTAGTACATAAAGTGGTTAATATACAGTATATATATATATATATATATAAATAACTTTTTGTATATAAATTATATATTTAGTACAGTAATACAGTAAAAATATTATATTAATATACAGTAGTATATATATACATACATACATACAAACAAAAATACTATACTATATATATGTATAAATACCAAAGCATTCAATCATATGGGCTATAGATTAATGTGGAAAATATGGGCAAAAAAATTAATACATTCATTAATACAATAAATATATTAATATATATATATATATATATATATATATATATATATATATATATATATATATATATTATATTAAATTTAATAAATAAATTATAGTAAATATCAGCATATTTTTTGTGTGATTATTTTTTTGTATAACAAGTATATTTCATATGTCACCTAAATATGTGTCGTTTTTTTATTAAGTATTCAAAACTATATATTTTTTTATTTATTTATTTATTAATATATACATATATATATATATTGGTATAATATTTATTTGTTTTTTCACAAACAAAAAAACTTATGATAATAATAACAATTCATTTTATTAATCATTGCATAACAATATTATGCATCACATATTTAATAGTATATATTATAATAAAATAATATATATATATATATATAACATATGTAAATAACCTAGTGCATATATATAAAGTTTATATATATATATATATATATATACCATAAATTATCATTTTGTTTAATGTCTATAATGTATGTTTGACCCCAATTTTTGTTTGTTTGTTTAATATTGTTTTTTTTGTTAGTGTGAATACATTAACCCATCCATCCATTAAATGAATGGATTACTTATATATATATATATATATTATGAAAGTTTTTTTTCTCTATATATATTATTACAGTATAATATTGTATATTATAACACCATTTATGTTGGTATGTGTGTGTGTATGTATGTGTGTATATGTATGTGTGTGTATGTATGTGTGTGTATGTATGTGTGTGTATGTATGTATGTGTGTATGTATGTGTGTGTGTGTGTGTGTGTGTGTRTGTGTGTGTATGTGTGTGTATGTATGTGTGTGTGTGTGTGTGTGTGTGTGTGTGTGTATGTATGTGTGTGTGTGTGTGTGTGTGTGTGTGTGTGTGTGTGTGTGTGTGTGTGTGTATGTGTATGTATGTATCTATGTGTGTGTTTATGTATGTATGTATGTGTCTGTATGTGTGTAACAGTTAGTCTCCAATCTATTAGTTATTTTTTTTGTTTTTGTTTTGTTTTATAAGTGTGTCTCATCCGATAAAATGCTAATGAAAACACTTGATGGACACTTGACTATCTGTGTGTCCTCTATATTGTCTACTGTTCCCCTAAATTGTCTATATATATATATATACATAAGTTTGAGCACTGGTATGTGTTGGCTGGTCAAACCAACCGCAATGACATTTTCACACACATTATAGATAAAAAAAAATATGATACAATATAAATATATGTAATAGGGTTGCTAAATATATTTATTTTTTTAATATATAGACCCGGCAACCCTAATTAGTATACAAACAACAACAAAATATGATAATATATTATATATATATTAAACATTTAAGTGCACTTTAAAAGTAAGTGTCCATCAAAAAAATGTTTTAATAAAAAAGCTATTTTTAGACACAAAAAAAAACAAAACAAAATTTATTAATATATTTGTTGTTGTAATTTCAATACTAAATCAATATATCAGATATTAATGATATTAATGATATTAATGATATTAATTTCTATAATACAGTTAATATATTTTTATATTGTTGTTAAATCTATTAATAATTTTTAAAAAATATCTAAATATATATATATATAGTAAATATATTGTCATACAAAGTATTAATTCAAATATGATTTACAAACAAATAAAATAAATAAATGTTTTTATTTAATATATGTTTGTTTAATTACAATAATAATTATAATAATAAAAAACTAACTAATATATATATATATTTAAAAAAAATTAGTTTCCATACATTGTATATATTAGTAATATTAATATTATTATTATTAAAAAAAACTATAAACATATAGTTGAAATATATTAGTAGTAATTTAGTAGTATATTATAGGTAATGGTTAATTAAATTAAAAATTAATTGTTTATTTTTTTTTTGTTAAATATTTAAATCAATATTTGAATATTCAATTTTATTAATTAATATACTATTTTTTTTTTGGTTGATGTTGTTTTGGTTATATTTTACTTCAAATTTTCAAAAATTTTTAAATCAAACTATTTATATATAGATATATACTTTATAAATATATATCACAAATTGATTTTTTTAAAAAATATATGTAAATATATATTAAATACCAGTGAAAATATAATTACATTTTATTCACACATCACTAACAATGTAATTGAGACAATCATATTCCCATCCATACACTCAACAAACAGTCAAATGCTATATATATAATATGTTTTGTACTAAAAAAATATTTTAATGTATTGCCAATTGAAATACAACAACAACAACAACAACAAAAAAACGGTCGGTTCTCATATGTATGTGCGCTAAAAATATGAAAAAATTATATATATATATTGTGTTATATACTGTATGTACAGTAAGGAGAGAGAGAGAGAGAGAGAGAAATATGGTATTCATTAAAATTTGCTGCACAAGTAGTTTTTTAAGAGTACAGTCCTATTATTTATTCACTCAGTTATTATGAGTTCATATTATATATCTATCAGCGTATGTATGTATGTGTGTGTATGTGTGTGTATGTGTGTGTGTGTATGTGTGTGTATGTGTGTGTATGTGTGTGTATGTGTGTGTATGTGTGTGTATGTGTGTGTATGTGTGTGTATGTGTGTGTATGTGTGTGTATGTGTGTGTATGTGTGTGTATGTGTGTGTATGTGTATGTATGTGTGTATATGTGTGTATATGTGTGTGTATGTGTGTGTGTGTATGTGTGTGTATGTGTGTGTATGTGTGTGTATGTGTGTGTATGTGTGTGTATGTGTGTGTGTGTGTGTATGTGTGTGTATGTGTGTGTATGTGTGTGTATGTGTGTGTATGTGTGTGTATGTGTGTATATGTATGTATGTAAGTGTGTGTGTGTGAGTGAGTGTGCTATTGACGTGACAGAGATGAGGAAAGTGAGCATTTAAACTGAGAGAGAAAGAGAGAGAGAGAGAGAGAGAGAGAGAGCTTAAAATTAATAACATAAATGTGAGTGCAATGTATGTAAAGAACAGCTCTCTCTCTCTCTCTCTCTATCTCTTTCTCTCTCTCTCTCTCTCTCTCTCTCTCTCTCTCTCTCTCTCTCTCTCTCTCTCTCTCTCTCTTTCTCTCTGTTTTTAAGTAAAAGTAATTTTCGCATAATTTCCGTATTTATATTATATATATAACATAATATATAAATAAAAATATTTATATCTCTCGCCATAATCTTTTCAAAGTAATTTACACTTTCAAGTTAGTGAGTGAGCGGGTGAGTGGGTGTGTGTGTGTGTGTTAGTGAATCCCCTTATATTCTGTACTAAAAGTATACGTAATATCAAAACAGCAAATCTCTAAAACAAATATTCAGACTCAAGATTATGATTACATAAAAATACTGTATATATATATATATAAAAAAATTTATATACAGTATATACTGTGTTATAAAAATAAATTACATTTAAATTAAACTTTTAATAGAAAATAAAAAATCTTTATCAATATGATATAATTTATATATATATTATATACACTATAAGTCAATAATAATAATATTATTATTTTTTTTGTAGTTAACATATAGTTTGAAAGTTTTATCAAAAATTTTTTTTTGCAACACTACTAAAACAACATAAACAAAAAATTAAAGCAATTTTTTTTATATATAATACATATTTGTTGTTGTTGTTTAATATTTTTAATGATAATAATAATTTAAAACATAAATAAATTAGTTTATACGTTATTATGACTAAAAAAATATAATAATAATAATAATAATAAAAATATGCAAATTTTCATTACATCTAATTTGTATTTTTCAATTTAATAAAAATTGTATTAATTTTTTTTGTAATATTACAGTAATTTTGATTTCTCTCTCTCTCTCTCTCTCTTTCTTTCTCTCTCTCTCTCTCTCTCTCTCTCTCTCTCTCTCTCTCTCTCTCATAATTTGCTGAAATATACATTTTTACTTATTTTATTTTATGCATATGTTTATTATTATATATTACATATTAGTATTAAAATTTTCATGAATAGATAAATTAATATATATATACATAAAAACTAACAAAAAAATGTTGCATTAAATTTTCCACTATATATGCATTTTTATTAATACAGTATTTTTTTATTTATTCAAAATACTGGTTGCCTTATTATAAAATGTGTAAATATTGTATATATTATTATATATATATATATAAATATAGAAAAAAATTGCTGAATATTTTATTATTGATTTTTAAAAGCACTCGACTTTTTTTATATATATATTTATTTATTTATTCTCAATACTAAATAAACTATACATAGATATAATAATATAATATATATATATATATATATAATTTTTATACAGTGTATATCCGTTTAGATTTTTTTATTTATTTATTTTATTTCTTTAAAAAAATCAAATTTTTTATTTGAAAGATGCTTTTCGATGAAAGATATATATATATATATATATTTGTTGCACTCATATAATAYATATATATATATATATAAATATTATACATATTTATATAATCAAAAAAAAATACATAAAGAATATTCTGCAATGAATTGCACTAAATGTTCACAAATACAGTACTGTATAATAATAATAACAATACAATACTAACGGCTCGTATGTTATAAAAAATATGCCGACAAATCTAAATATAAATTTATTTTAATATATAAATTTTTATATACAATATATATATATATATATATATATATATATATATACTGTATATATATAACAGTAAATATTTAATACCGAAATAAAATCTCACATTCAATTGACATTTATTTTTTTTATACATATTTGCATACATTTTTAAATATACAGTATATATATATATATATATATATATATATATATATATATATACACTGTATATATATATAAATAAAATATTTGAAATTTTGTATTCATTTATTATATAAACTTTTTTTTTAATAAAAATTTTTCTATCAAATGAATTAAAAAATAAATAAATAAAATAAATAAATATTTTTCGTAAATATTGTAAATGTAAATATGTATTATAATTCAGTAATAAATTTCAATAGAAATAATAGTTAAAATTAAAATACAATTTTTGTTATTATATTTAAAAAAAATATTATTTATGCATAACATTATAGAGATATAAAAATTTTTATTTAAAAATAATTTCTAAAAATGTTTATTATTTCAATGCAAACAAAATTCAATATTTTTGTAAATAATTTCTAATACATATTTAAAAAATATTATGAAAATGATTAAACATCACTAACTTAAATAACTATTAATATTTTTTAATAATAGTTTTCTA
>NW_026533190.1:340000-360000 GCF_028296485.1 Oppia nitens
ATTATTGACTTTTTTTTTKCTCTCTCTCTCTCTCTCTCTCTCTCTCTCTCTCTCTCTCTCTCTTACTTTCATTAACTATAATTGTTAAGTTATAATTAGTATTGGTTTTTAGCTATATATATATATACACAYAATATATATATACTGTATATATATGAACACATGTTAATACACAATGTGTTTACTATTGTTTTGTTAGATAATCAGTTTTTTGTTGTGTTTTTTATAAAAAATAATTTATAAACTTTTTTATAAATTAAAATAATTTATAGCAATACCTAATAGTGTAAATATTAATTTATTTTTTAAAATAAACAATAGATTAAAATAAAAATAATTTGTTGAAAATAAATGTTAAAATATAATATAAAAATATTAATTAGATTTAAATGTTAAAACGTTTATTTTTACAAATATTTATAACATATTTTTATTGTAAATCATTAACTATTTTGAAAAACAATTTAATAAGTTTTTTTTAATAATATGTAATTTACATTATTATTACTAATATTATATATATTTCAAGTGTTTATTGACTCATGAAAAATGTATTAAAAAAAATTAATTTATCTATTATTATATTAATACTATTAATATATTTAATGCAATTTTATTTTTTTGTATCCATATATTTCATAACATATACAATATATAAACTTTTTTCTTAGTATTATTATTATTATAAGTATTAAATATATATATATATTTACTATAATTACACGTAAATTAATTATTAGATCAAACATTATGTTTAAAAAAGTCGGTATCTTTTATGTGTGTGTGTTATAGCAATAAATGTTAAAAAAAAACTTTTTTTTATTGGATATTATTATTAATTGACAGATTAATATTTTACTCACTCACTCACTCACTCACTAACTCACACACACACATTAACTAAATTACTCACTCACTCACTAACATCAAGAATATTCTGGGATTATATTCAATGACCATAATGTTTGTGTGTCTTATATAAATATACAGTGTATAGTWTATAATATATATATATATATATATATATATATATATAGTCTATAATCTAAATGGCATTAATAATACCTTTAATATTATAGACAACAAAAAAATCTCTGATGGATAATAGAAATTAATTTTTAATCATTTTATAGTAAATATATATATATTTAGTATTATTTATTTAATTTTATTTTTTGTAGAGTAGAGTAATAATAATAATAATAATAATAAAAATATAGACTATATAACAAATATCTTAAATATTATATGATATTTATTTTTGGTTTGTTTGTTTTTTCGGGGGGGGGGGTAGTGGTGGTGGGGTGGACCAACTATACTGATTTGTGTATATCATAGATACATACAGTACAACAAAATTAAATTTTTATATGTATAGTATAGATATATTATACTGTACTCGATATACTAAACATTATATATTTTATATAAGTTATATACTAATGATATATACTATTTATTTTTGTGGACGATATATATATAGTACTATAAAATAAATAAATAAATAATATATATATATATATAAATCAAATAACTTCTGGCTATATTTACGAGTTGACTACTACTACTAGTAGTAGTAGTAGTAATACAAATAATACAAACATTAAGTCAGTGTTTTATTGATTGTATGCATTAAATGATGATAAGAGAGAGAGAGAGAGAGAGAGAGAGAGAGAGAGAGAGAGAGAGAGAGAGAGACCATCAGAACCATCACACAAATGGACAGCGAAAAAAAATTATATGACATAACTGTGCAAAACATACATTTGATTTGTGTGTGTGTTTAGACATATCGACTACTATACTGTATGTAAAAAAATATATTGTATATATTCAATGGTCGGTTCAATAAAAAAAAACTACTAGCATGTGCTCAGTATATACTATACATATATATATATATATATATATATACATATATAATAATGACTGTCCAACATATGGTATATATCTGTTTATTGATGCTGTCGTTTATGGTTATTGTGTGTATGTGTGTGTGTGTATGTCATCATCAAAATTGGATGTATTTATGATTTTTTGTTTTCTGGAGGACAGGGATTAGCTGATGGACTACTAGTACTACTAGAAGTCAATCTCTCTCTCTCTCTCTCTCTCTCTCTCTCTCTCTCTCTCTCTCTCTCTCTCTCTCACTGATAATGTTGTAACAATGCTATGTGTATCTGACTTAACAATAAATATTATATATATATACACAATAGGTTTTCATTGTTAATGCTATTATTATTATTATGTGGTGCCAACACATACATACACATTGTGTGTGATAATGGACAGCAATGATGGAGCTTATGTAGACCAACCAACCGACCAACAAAAAAAATGTTTTCAGGAAATAAGGGGAACGGGACTGGATATTGATGGGTCAACACGTTATGTAATAATAATAATATAATGATTAGACTGATCAGTTAGGACTGTCTTTTTAGATGATGATGATGTGCTTATGGCCCTAACAATTTGCACTACAAACTTATAGTCACACACACACATACATACATACATACACACACATACATACATACACACACATACATACTCACAAACATAAACACATTCACACACATATATACACACACATATATACACACATTCACACACATACATATACACACATTCACACACATACATATACACACATTCACACACATACATATACACACACTCACACACATACATATACACACATACATACACATACATATACACATACACACACACACAAACACAAACACACTAACAAATCTAATAGTGAGTACAACTCATTATATTTACTATAATATAACAACACATATATATTGTATAAAAATATAAGTGGATTGTTGTTTGAGATAACATTTTTTTATATACACTATATATATATATATTTATATATACTGTATATTCTAGTACTTTATGATTACCCATTGAAAACATACATTAGATTACATTTATTTTGTTGTTGTTGTTTAGTGACTCTATTTAAAACATTTTATATCATTGAACAAATTGAATCATTAGAGGAGAAAAAATAGTAAAAAAATATAATTAAACTATTGTTTTAATGTGTATTTTTCAGTGGAAAATAAATATATACTGTATATATAATAAACCAATTTTGTGTGTTATATAGAAAATATGATATATTATTATTTTTTTGGGTTTTTTAAAAATAATTAATAAAATAAAACTATTAAATAATGTTTGATATATATATTATCTTTCAATATATATATCAATATAAAATAAATCCTATAAAATATATAAATGTTTTAAATTTATTATTATTAACAACAATAACAAAAATAAATATAATTAATCTTATATTTATTAATTACAACAAAAATATTTTTAATAAAGTAAATATCATATTTAATTTTTATTTATTTATTGTTTTTAAAAATTATAAGTAAATATAAATTTTTCAAAAAAAAATTAATTTGTTTTTTGTATTATTACTATTAAAAACAAATTAGTTGTTGAAAGAGAGAGAGAGAGAGATAACATTATAAATAAACTAAACTAAAAAAATAAATAAATAAATTCATGAGAAATAAAAATTAATGTAAAAAAAATTAAATAAAAACATTTAAACAATTAAAGGATTTTCTTGAGTATTAAATACCAATGAGATGACTATAAGTAGAGAGAAAAAAAATAAATAAATAAATAAAATAAATTATAACTAATTTCTATACAAATAATACACACAAACTAATGTTATTTACTCTATAGATCTATATATATATATATATGTTTTTTTCTGCTTAAATGTATATACAAATGGAAAAGTAATCAAAGTTTGTCTATTTTTTCAGTTTTATATATATATATATATATATATATATATCTTATTTTGATTATACTATAAGATTAACAAAAAACAGTAAATGTAGTGAAAAAAAATAAAACAAAATTGAGTGCAAACTTTTGCCTTTAATCTCATGTATGTCTAACTAATGATTAAAAAACTTATTCTCTTTCTCTCTCTCTCTCTCTCTCTCTCTCTCTCTCTCTCTCTTTATTTCATTCATTGATGTCTATATTATAATATTAGACTACAGTATAAGTATGTATATGTATGGGAAACTTAATTCCCACTAATTTTTACCAACATTTTTTAGCATCAGTTTATATATTGATATATATATATATCTTTCATAGAGAGAGAGATAGAGAGAGAGAGAGAGAGAGAGAGAGAGAGAGAGAGAGAGAGAGAGAGAGAGAGAGAGAGCAATACATATTTTCTTTATTAAATACAAACAATTTTATTATAAAAATATTGTTTTTTTCACATAAAATTTTGTATCTAATTTAAACACAAATTAGTATATATATATATATATATATTAGGTATAAAAAATTTAGATTACTATTATTATTAGTAATTTTTAGTTAAATTGCATATTATATCATATAAATAATAACAACTAATATAAATTTATTTAATCAAATCAAAATCATGTTTATTTTTATTGATATTATTTGTAAAAAATAATTTTTATTTTTAGAAAAACATAGAAACTAACAAAAATTGAATAATTTTTTTGTATAGTTTTTAAAATTGAAATTTTATGTTAAGTTTTTATTTTATTTTTTTGCTTTTAAAAAACTACTAATTTAAACATTAAACATTAAATGTGAATCAAATATATATATATTATATATTCAAAAAATTATATAAACTATTTTAAGTATACAAATTCAAAAACTTTACTATTTATTTATATATTAATATTTAATATAAATATCATTTTATTAATAGTAGCAAATATTTTATTTATATTTTTTATGTTAAAAATTAAATCATTTATATATATATATATATATATAGAAAAATAAATATTCCTAATATAAGTATTAAATATAAAGTAGTATTAATGCTATTATTAGTAATAGTAGTTTAGATAATAATAATAATACAATTGATTGTATTAATTAATTATATATAAATTGTAGTAAATCTCTGTATACAAAATATATGACATAATTATATATATATATAATACAATATATAAGTATTAATTATTTTAACTAAAGATATATATTTATATTAGGATATAATAATAATAATGATTGAAATTATTTGATTGTTTGTTGTTTGCCTCATATAATGTTAATAATTATAATTGATTTTTTGTTGTGTATTAAAACAAAATATATTTAATTGCAAAACATAAGGATTGAATTGAATACTAAAATACTAGACTAGTATTACTAGTCTATGGTAGCCAACTGTCCATAAATTTTTATCTATAATATGGATTTTTTTTTGTTGAGTATTTAACTATTAAAAAAACATTATTAATAACAACTACTAATCAACAAAAAAAAAAGAAATTATTTTTTTAAATATATATATAAAAAAAATTAAACATATTTTTAATTTTTTTTAGTATTAATTGAATAGAAAACATAAATATCAATAAATAGTTTAGTAATCTATAATAATTAATTAATTTAATTATCATTATATATATCAATATACAAAAAAATGTGTTATTAATACAAATTTTTATATTAATTTTTTTTAATTAAAAATAAAATAAAATCTATAATATTTTCATCGATAGATATATTACGATAATTGTTGGCAATCCTAGTGTTACAAAAAAAAATTACAGATTTATATTTTGTGTCAGTAGGTAATGATTATATAACAAATCTGATGGTTATATACTCTACTATTACTACTACTATATATATATATATATATATATATATACAGTATATTAATAGTATTATATCTATACATAAAATATAATACATTTACACACACACTCACACTGGGATATATTAAGTGGGTGAGTGGGTGAGTGAGTGTGATGTCTATATATACAGTATATATATCAATGGATAGTTAGGCTCATAAACTTTGAGATTAGATGATAGATAATAGTCTACTATTACTACTCAGTAGTATAAGAGAAAGTATAGATATATATACTGTATATATATATATATTCAATGGTTTTAATCTAAGAAAAAAAATTGGTTCACAAAAACTAATGATAATAATAATAATACTCTTGAATAATAAAACTAATAATAATAATAATATGGGATTAGTTTTGCTTTAATTCAAAATAGCTATACCAATACAATATGTGTGTGTGTTTATATACAAAGGTTTATATAATACTATATATAATATGATATTATTATATTACAACTACTATACTAGAAATATGAGTGTATATTATCACTAGGGGTCACCATAAAAAAAATAAAACTACATTATTGTTAAAGGGGTTACAGTATGTCTATGTGTGTGTGTGTGACCTGTCATATAAATTTATATATAATTACACTACTTTTTATTACTTTATATATATATATATATAATTTATATGTTATAATAATAATTGTTTGACACACACATACATACACATAAATACATATACACACACATACACACACATATGCACACACATACACACACACACACATACATGCACACACAYATATATATATATATATATACGTTTACACGTTTACACATATATATACACATACAGTACAGTATATACCGTATATACAGTCTACTACTTCAAGTAATAGACAATAATTTTATTTAATTATAAAGTTTTCTAAGTAATAAGTTTCTATATAGTTTTTTTATAGTTTTAAAATAAATTAATTTAAGATACTAATTTGGGTTTTTAATTTTTTTTAAATAAAAATAAAATACATTATATAATCATTGAAAATAATTGATTACAATTTAATTGAACACTTAATTTTAATGGCTATACTAATCACTAATCGATATGTTGTTGTTGTTATAATGTATAATAATATTAATTATATAATATATATATATATATATATATATATATATATATATATATATATATATATACGATATAAGACAATGCTATCAAAAACACATACACTTAAACTAAATGTTATAAAATAAATGTTTTTAATTTACTTTTTTTAAAAAAAAATATCAACTAAATAATATTAAAACTAATTTTCAATTGCTTTTAAAAATTTTATATTTATTTAGATTTTTTTTAATGACATTAAATTCAAATATAATTATATCTCATTAATACTGGAAAAAATAACTTATATATTCAATATATATATATATATATATTGAAACAACTAATCAAAAATTAGTTACAAACTATTACAGTAATGTATACATGAAATGATTTTTCATTAGAAAATTACTTTTATTTTTTTGTGGGTATTATTTAAGTAATTAATGCTTTTAAAAATATAGTGTAGTTTTATTTTTTAAAAAATAATAATTATTATTTTGTTAAAAATATTAGTAACGTCTCATTGCTATCGCATTATAATCTCATTTTCAAAGAGTGTTTTAGAGAAAGAGAGAGAGAGAGAGAGAGAGAGAGAGAGAGAGAGAGAGAGAGAGAGAGGAATGTAATCAATAGTTTATAAATTTAAATAATTATAATATCTCATTGAAAATAATTGTTCAAAATTTTTAGATTGCAAATTAAAAAATTTAATAAAAATATATTAATAATTATATAATTTATATTAAATAATTTAATTTTAGTAAATACAGTTGAATACAATATTTCTTAAAATTGTTTTTATCATCTAATATATGTATGCAATGAAAAACATTTAAAATAAAATACTAATTATGATACTTAAAAAATTGATTTAAAAAAATTTTTTTTAATTGTTTTTTAAATATAAAATCTTTTAAATAGTAAAATAATTAATCTAAATAATTAATCAATTGGTAAAATAATTTTTTTTTTTAAATAGCTTATTATATAACTTTTATTTAACTTTTATAATTATAACATTAAATTTTAATAAATAAATAATATTTAAATAAATAAAAAAAAATTACAAATAATACAACAAAAAATTGTAATTAACAAAAAAATTATTTTTTATATACAGTACTAAAACAACATCTGATAATATCTTAAACATTGAAGAAAAAAAATAATAATATTTTTTCTAATGAAAACAAAAGCGACTATTTTTAAACATCTTTTTTTTTGAGCGAAACAATTCATACACACAATGCAAATGAGTTGTTATTTTCAAGGGTTGTTGTCTAATGATTTGTGTGACACTTATCACAATAATAATGATAATTATATTTCATGTATTTTATAATACAGTATAATATCATTGTTGTTGATCTCTCTCTCTCTCTCTCTCTCTCTCTCTCTCTCTCTCTCTCTCTCTCTCTCACTATTTTAATTGCTAAGTGTTGACAATACTATACATCAGTAAAACTAAACAATAATGCTATTTATAAATACAAAAAAAAATTATTATATAACATATATATATATATAAATCTCTATAAATAATACATTTTTTTTGTGCTGTTATTTTTCAGTTACATTTAAGATATATATATATACTGTATTTATATCACTATATTTTATATTTAGTTTTTTTTTGTTATTATTATTATTATTAATACCCTGTTATCTAATGTGTATGTTATGTTAGGCTATTGTTTTGTATGACATACAGTATTATTATTATTATTATTATACAAGTGTTGAATTGTATGAAACATAGAGAGAAAGAGAGAGAGAGAAAGAGAGAGAGAAAGAGAGAGAGAAAATGTTATATAATATCATATCTATAATATTAAATAACAATTGAGTTAACAATTATTTCAATCACAACAACACATATATATAGACAGACAGACACTCACAGCTCATAATAACTGGTGCTGTCATACAATGTCTAGCCATATATTGTTTGACATGTTTTATACAATATATAATATATAAGTAATATATATTTATATGATATATAATATATAAAACTATTGCTTATATCCCGTACTCTCTCTCTCTCTCTCTCTCTCTCTCTCTCTCTCTCTCTCTCTCTCTCTCTCTCTCTCTCTCTCTCTCTCTATGTTTTCACATACCATACCATTTGAGTGACACATTCTTAACAAGTGATGAAAAAAACAAAACAAAATTAAAGCTTTTATTATATTATTATTAGATTTTATTATATAATATATAGATATTGTATGTGTGTGTGTGTGTGTGTGTGTGTGTGTGTGTGTATGTGTTAGCTATCTATGAAATGTTCAAATAATACTAATAATAATAAATAAAAATTAAT
Organism: Oppia nitens; assembly: GCF_028296485.1. Taxonomy (NCBI): domain Eukaryota; kingdom Metazoa; phylum Arthropoda; class Arachnida; order Sarcoptiformes; family Oppiidae; genus Oppia; species Oppia nitens. The sequence goes on from NW_026533190.1 coordinate 349,094, forward strand.
TAATTACACAATTATTGTATATATGATGTTCAAGTCAAGCATGTGTTTTATTTGATACTAATAACTACTAAACTATTTTAATAATTTATGTTAATATTGATTATAAATTAATATCATATTTAATGCTAATTGAATTTAAATGATAATTTTAAAATTAGTCAAAAAAATTATATATATATTATTAATATATAGTAATATAACATAATTTATAATAACATATTTGCAATATTTATATATACCGTATACTGTAGTATATTTGTATAATAATTTTTATTTTAATTAAATTATTACTGTATATATAATTTTATTAGTTTAGATAACTTATATAATTATTGTATTTTTGTGTATATTTATATATATTACTGTATATACAGAATATTCCTCTATTCCCGGCCCTAAAAACAACAACAATAACAACTACTACATCAACATCTGGTTTGCATTGAAAATAGCAAACATATATATATATATATATATATATATATATATATATATATATATATATATATATATATATAGAGAGAGAGAGAGAGAGAGAGAGAGAGATAGAAAAAATAACATACAATTAAAATAACAATTAGTTTATATTATATATACACAGTATATATGGCATTCAATATAGGGATTAGTACTGAGAGTGGAAAACACTGTAAGTTATATGACTTTAAGTGAATGTGTATTTAGGTGTAGGGGTTAAGGAAAGGGATGCTCACTCTCTTTCTCTCTCTTATTGACTAATTTTAAGAGGAAATGAATTATTCAATGCTATTATACAAAATAAACAGTCAGTCCTTCATGACATCAACACAAAACATATTTTATTTTTATCAATAGCTCAATGTATATGATTGTATGTATGTGTGTATGTATGTAAAGTTTTGTATGTATATACTAGTATAAGTGTGTGTGTATATGTATCTGTGTGTAGGGTTGGGTTGAGTACTCATAATACTCGCTATATATATTTGAAAACATTATTTTAAAAACTTTTTTTCGTTTTGACGTTTTTTTCAACAATAATTATGATTGCATTTTTGTTGTTGTAATAATTTAGCAGAAAACAATTTATAAAAAATAATTGTCACAATAAAAATAGTCACAACAACATCAAAAATTATAGATTTATAATATAATAAATTTTCAAAAAAAATAAACAAGGTTATATAACTTTATATATATATAAATATATACTGTATATATATATACAGTATATTTACATATAATATAAATTGTAACCATATGTGCATCAAATGTTTATACTAAAATAAATTGATATATTTAGCAGTAAATATATGATAAATATTTTTTTATAGTTTATTATTTTAAATATATTATTTTAAATTTCCATAAAACTAATTATACAAAAAAATATGTTTATTTAATTAATTGTAAATATATATATATATATATATATATAATAGCCATTTATAAATAAGTAAAACACATACATATTTAATATATATATATATATATAATTTATTTATTTATCTATTTATACTATCTATAATTTAGCCCATTTTAACCCATCTATTGCCTGCAAAAATTATTATTCAATTTATTATTAGTTTTTTTTGCCTAACAATTAGTGCATAATTTAGTGTCAAAAACATGAGTTAGTAATAAATAAATAAATATACTGTATATATATATATATATATATATATATATATATATATATATATATATATATATAATGGACAGCACAGGGAGATATATATATTATGAGAAGCCACGCTATTCCAAGTAATGATTTGACATTTAAACGATATTATAGACAAAATTGAACCGGGTGTTTTTTTAATATGTGTGTATGTTTAATATAAGTGAAATAAACATAAACATACAGCTTGTCTTTTGGGAAGATAGCGCCACCTAAACGGTATATTATAAAAAATTGGTTGACACGTGCTTTTGATTGTTTACATATCAAACCCTTAACCTGTGATTTTCATCTAATTATCTCTCTCTCTCTCTCTCTCTCATCGTCGGATGATGGATATAATATGCTTACAGTACAATCACCAAATATCCGACATTTCAAACTCGGTGTACAGTCACTCAAAGATGGCGAAAGAAAAGGTCCGGAAGTTACTGTATCGACCCCTGAAAATGCGGCCGCTGTCGAAAAGATAATAAGAGCAGATCCATGGATCACATACCGTGAGTTAGAGGAAAAGTCAGGCATTCATCGCACAACACTTCAAAAAATATGCACTGATTTGATATATGTCGGTTTGTTCCTCACTTTCTATCGGATGAACAAAAACAACAACGTGTGAACATCTGCCGAGAAAATCTAAAGATGTGGAAGAATAAGGGACATGTTTTAATTGATAAGATCACTACAGGTGATGAAACATATGTTCACTATTATGAGCCAAAATTGTCACGTGAAGCAAAGATATTTGTGTTTGAAGATGAGGTACCGCCCGATATTGTCAAGCGTGATAAAACAATTGGAAAAGTTATGTACGCCGTATTTTTCAATACGGCGGGTTTGGTGGCCGCGGTAAAATTATGCGGACAGAAGACAGCCACGGCTTTGTGGTACACCACACAATGTCTTCCTAAAGTCATTGAGGGATCTGCTAAAAAAGGAATGCTGCTGCACCACGACAACAGCAGAGTTCATACCGCAAAACTGACACAAGAGTTTTTGGCCAAAAATAATATCAAGACTGTACCGCACCCGCCATATTCTCCCGACCTTGCAATGTGTGACTTTTGGTTGTTTAGTGGTCTGAAGCATTTTCTTCGCGGACAAGCATTTAAGACAGAGGAAGAGTTGGACTGCGCGGTGATGGAGTATTTTCACTCCATTTCTGAAGATCGCTATAAAAAAGCTTTCGAGATGTGGAGATCCCGAATGGAGCTATGCATCGAATTAGGAGGGGACTATATTTAAAAAATTAATTTTTTATTTACATAAATTACGTCTAGTTTTCTTTGTGCTACGTTCCCTCTCTCATAGTTTCTCTCTTTCTCTCTCTCTCTCTCTCTCTCTCTCTCTCTCTCTATATATATATATATATATATATATATATATACTGTATATATATGTAAGTAAAGGGAACTGGAGTTTACTGAACTGTGTAACGATAGAGTTGACTAATACTACTACTATTACTACTACTATTAGTAGTAGTAATAGTAATACAATATATATATATATATATATATATATATATATATCAAATTGGACACTCATTTACTATATAAAGATATATACAATATATATATATATATATATATATATATATATATATATATATATATACCAATAATAAATATAAATATCGGAAAAACATATTTAAAAAATATATATAAACATCTGGATATTAAATAATTAATTTATAAAAATATATATATAAATAATATATAAAATACTAATAGTATTTCCTTAAAAATTAATCAAATAATTTCTTATATATTTAAAAAATTTGTTTGAATAAGTTTTATGTTAAATACTACTAATATGTTAATAATAATAATAATAATACTAAATATAATTAATTGCATTTTATTTCTCTCTAAAGAATATTTCATTTACAGTTAATTTATTTTCCTAATAATACTAATAGTAATAATAATAATAATAATATAAACAGTGAAAAATATTTTCTGATGAAATATTATTTACTTATATTTACTCTAATCTCCTAAATATATATATAAATATAAGACTTTTTTAAATAAGATTTTCTCATTTTATTGTTATATTTAAATTATAAACTTTATATATAATAATATATACAGTATATATTGTATATACTTAAGAGACAAATTTTAAATTGTTACTACAAAACAATATATTATATATATATATTGTATCTTATATTATATTTACATAATATGTTTAAACGTTTACTATTGTTGTCGTTTTCATGCATCAAATATATATACTGTGTATATATATATATATATATATATATAACAATAAAATGATTATTTAAAACGTATATAAAAACAAACAAATATCTTATATAAACTGTATTTTATAAATATGTGTCATAAAATTTAATGCTATAATATGATAGCACATTATACTATATATAAATATATATATATATATATATAAAATATATTTAATATATACTGTATATATTTGAGATTATTTTCAATCTCAATGTTTGGGGAAAAAATTTCATTAGAAATAAAAACAAACTTAAAAAACAAACAAAAAAAATAACTAAAAAACTAAAACTAATGTCCATTTTCACACACATAGTAGTCATCTATACTTTATTTTAAAAAAAAATAAATAAATATTTTGTTTGTTGTTATGTTTATTTGTTTGGTTAGTATTTCCGATAAATATAATAATAATAATATCATTAGTTAATGTTGTTGTTGTTTTTTTGTGGCAAAAAAAATGTTTGTTTGTTTGCAAAAAAATATGATAAAAACATTTATTTTTATTTTTTTTTGTGGATATAATATATTCCGGTCGCTATGTTGTTGTTGATAATGTTATGACTATTTTTTTTTATTAAACAACAAACTAATAGTAGTCTACATTCAATGCATATATACAAACAATATTTATATATATATATATATATAATAAGTATACTAAATATATTGTATATATATATATATTCACACATTTGCATTAGATTTTGTTAAAATACAAATAAACTAAATATTTTTTTGTTGTTGTTTTACTAAAACATTTCTATACTATACTACTAAATGTAATACTTTATATGTATGTGTGTTTGTGTGTATTATATACCAAATTATTATTATAACTGACAAACAATACATTTGTAGGGTTTGTTGTTTGGTGTTAGTATTGTTAGTGTTGTTATAAGTCTAACAAAAAACAAAACAACAAAAACACATCACAAATGTGTTATTCAAATGCGAATCCCTTTACGGCCCGAAAAAAAACTAAACTACTGTTAGCTTATTATTTGACAGATATTTTTACTTTTACTATTACTATCATTACTACTACATGTGCTCTAACAGTAAGCTATAGTAGTGTATAGTCATAGATAGACATCAACGAGAAATAGAGAGAGAGAGAGAGAGAGAGAGAGAGAGAGAGAGAGAGAGAGAGAGAGAGAGAGAGAGAGAGAGAGAGAGAGAGAGAGAGAGAGAGAGAGAGAGAGATAGTCTTATATAACAAACAACTGTCCATTACATTGGGCACTGTTAGTCAAATAGCATATATTAACTCTCTCTCTCTCTCTCTCTCTCTCTCTCTCTCTCTCTCTCTCTCTCTCTCTCTCTCTCTAACATATCTTATCTTATTTACGAAAATTACTATACATTTGGATCTACAATAATATATATATACCTAATAGCCTATACTGTATGGCTAATGAATACGTGAATAGTGTTATATTAGCGGTATATTTTAGCTGCATTTTGTATAGTAATATATACTATTATCTATCTAAATGTTAAACATTTACTACTGTATATATAACATATATATAATTTATATAAATATATTTTAGCATATATATGCTAATATACTGTGTACTGTGTAATATGCTACTATGTATATGTATGCTGTACTATAACTGTACATAAGTTTATATATATATATATAGATTATTAATGGCAACTCATTATTATATCCATTGCTGCTTAATATTCTCATCCAATGCCATAAGCAATCATCAATGGGTTGTATATACTGTATATAATATATATATATATACGTATAAAAAGGCACTCATTTAATATATGTGTGTTTGTGTATGAGTTTGTGTGCAAATCTAATGCTAAATAACTACCAAAAAAATAAAACAAACTTTAAGCCAAAAAAAACCGTTTGATTTATTGTGTACTTCATATACAGATGAGAGAGAGAGAGAGAGAGAAAGAGAGAGAGAGAGAGAGAGAGAGTATTGTTTTTTTGCGAGACTATTGTTTTGCACATACAATACAACTTAACAAATAATAATAATAATAATAATATAATAATATTGAGAAACAACAAACAAAAAACATTTCAAATTTTATATATATATATTCTATAAAAATATAAGTTTACAAAATAAAAAAAAAATAAAAAAGTTTTTTAGTTTATATATACTGTGTGTATATAAATCTTGTGTATAAGTTATATATGATTTCTAACACACATAACATATGTGTGAACTCAAAAAATAAATAAAAATCTAGTGATGAAAAAAATATACTGAAAAACTTATTTTACACAAAATATATTGCTTTGACTTATGAAATATCCGGTCAATAGTTGGATATATATATATATACACAGTATATATACTGTACTGTAGTTTATATACCATTAGATTATGTGTTGAAAATGTTTTTTATTATATTTATTATTATTATTATTTGATTTTAGTTTTTTATATACTTATCTATCACTACTATATTTATCAAACTGTGTTTATAAAAAACTATATATATATATATATATATTATTATTTTGTTATATACATGAAAAATAGTATAGTTTAATAAAATTGCAATCAAAAAAAAATATTATTTTATATTTTATTGTATTGTTTTTTTCTAATATTATTTTTGATTAAAATATATATATATATATATATATAGGTTTAAAATTTTCAATTTATCACATAAATAATATTTTTGTTTATTAAAAAAAATTATTTTATACTAATTTTATTAACAATATATCTAATAAATTAATTTTTAGTATTATTATTATTATTATTAGTCTAAATATAAATAAAACTAAAAACATATTTTGCATTTATATAATTAGAAAAAATAAAATAAAAAATACTTTAATATATTAAAACAAACAAATAAAAAGCGTAATAATAATAATAATTTTAAACATAAATTATTAAATATTATGAATTTAATTATTTCAAATAAAAAATTATTTTATATACATATATATTATTCACAAAAAATATAATTGTATTTTTTTAGTTACAATTTTATTATTATTATTATTATTGAAAATTTTATACATTTTATAAGAAAATCACGTTTTATTATTATTTATACTATTATTGAAGACAAACTAAAAATAATAATATCAAGTGTTTTATTATACAATTATGCAAAAAATTTAATACAAATTATAGATACAATTGTATATTTAATTTATATATACTGTATATACACTATATTTGCTTACATTGTCACATAAAAATTTATATATAATATAAAATTTTACTATTAGGTTGTACAGTAAATGCAATATACAGTATATATATATATATATATATTTGATTATTATCGTCACAGTTATCTCAGCAACGGCATAGCTGTCCAAAAAAATGTCAAATATATACAGTATATATATATATAGTATATATTATACAAAATAAACTAAAAGCAATGTTAGTTTTCAATATTAAACACAATTTATTAGATAATAGTACTGTTACAGTGTATTGATCGCAATTCACAACAAAATAAATATAATAAATACAATTTCTCACTACAATTTAGCCAACAAAATATGATTTCAATGTATAAAATATATTATATTAGTTTTAAGAGAGAGAGAGAGAGAGAGAGAGAGAGATAATAAATACTAAAATTTTCGACTAATTCTTAACTATTATTACATTTGAAAGGACACACACATATACATACACACAAATACATACACACACACTTACATACACATACACACACTTACATACACACATATACATACACACAAATACATACACACACACTTACATACACATACACACACTTACATACACACATATACATACACACAAATACATACACACACACTTACATACACATACACACACTTACATACACACATATACATACACACAAATACATACACATACACACACTTACATACACACATATACATACACACAAATACATACACACACACTTACATACACATACACACACTTACATACACACATATACATACACACAAATACATACACACACACTTACATACACATACACACACTTACATACACACATATACATACACATACATACTCACACTTAGATACACACACACACTCACACACATACATATATATACACATACACTTAGATACACACACATACACACACACATACACACATACACACATACACACATACACACATACACACATACACACATACACACATACACACATACACACATACACACATACACACATACACACATACACACATACACACATACACACATACACACATACACACATACACACATACACACATACACACATACACACATACACACATACACACATACACACATACACACATACACACACACACACATACACACATACACACATACACACATACACACATACACACATACACACATACACACATACACACATACACACATACACACATACACACATACACACATACAGTACATTCAGTACATACACATAAATAAAAGTGTTTTTTAGTTTAAATACTAGATATATATCTATATTGTATATATATATATATATAAAACGTGACCAGAATTTACACTAATATTATTATGAAACTAATATTATTGTCGCTTTCTATATGTGAACAACTTATCTTTAATAATAATAATAAAAATAATAATAATAATAATAATAATAATAATAAAAACAATAAAAAAAATTTCCTAAAGTTTTTCTTCTAACATTATATTAAAATTTAACTTATCATAAGTATATAGAGAGTGTACAGTATATGTTAAAAATCTAATTATACTTAAGTTTCAATTTACTTATATTGTAAATAAAATTTTCAACTTTTTTTTGTTTTTGTTGTTAAAGTTGAGACAAATTAAATTTTCTAATAATAAATTTCAATTTAATTTTTTTTACATATAACTTAAATGCATTTTTATTGTTATATATATTTATAATCTTATTAGTGTTATAAGATAAATATGATATTACTATTATAAATATTTATTAATGTTATATTTAACTTTAAATTTTATTTTAAAAACTAAAAACAAATTGTATTACTGATAGTCTTATATTATTATTATTATATACAACAGTATTATTAATACTGTATTATAGTTACATTAATTTTTTAAAAAAAAATTGAAATTATATTAACATTATATTATAAAAATTTATATTGTAATAACATTATTATACCTATTATATTAACAATACATTTTAGACATACATATATATATATATATATATACACACGTAATAGTCATTTCAGACACATACATACACACACACACACTCACCCGCTCACCCACTCGTAACCCTTCGAGTAGCACACGTCTCAATTTGTGTCATACAATTGATTATATAATTGTTTTATCCCAATGAATGTGTATTTGATGTATGTATGTGTGTGTGTGTGAGTGAGTGGGTGAGTGAGTGTGTATGTATGTGCTATGGCCTAACCTAAACCGTTATATCCAGTAATACAACGATGCTTTAGTTTGTATAGAGTATATCTTTTAGCTGTCTCTTACTCACTCACCCACTCATTGGATGTTTAAACACGAATCAATTGGTACTAACATTAGTAGTAGTAGTAATAGTTAGTTGTTATTTGAAAGATTCAAACACACACTCACTCACACACACACACCGATATTGTGTCACGCATTTGAAGCACCGGTAGATCAGCACACATACCCTACACACACACACACACACACACACACACTTATATTCAATCAAAATCTACTAAACTACTAGAGTGACTAACCAAATAAAAATATTGATAAATAAAAATATATAATAAATAGCATTTTAAAAAAAAAAATAATAATTAAATGAATATTTCTAAAAATATTAGACAATTAAAAACAAAACTAGATTTTTATCAATTTTCTAATATTTATACTAAATATAATATATAATAGTATACTATAATTATTTTTTTGTATTGGTTAGTCTACTAGACTGGGTGATCCCGGTGCTCAACAACAACAACGATTATGTATTATATTATATTCAATAGTTAACCAATACTACTACTACTATTGATAGACACAGAGCACTGGTATCTAATCATATATATATACACTAATCATATATATAGTGTATATATATAAAAAAAACAATTTTATAGTTGAAATAAACGTTAACTTTTTTACTAAATTAAAAAAAATATTTTATATGTGTTAGTCATAAAACTAATCAAACATTTTTTTATTTTATTTATTTTTTGCATTACATTTATAGTATAGTATAAAAAAATTTAAGTTGATTTTCAATTGTTGACCCCATCATAACATGCAATTATATATATATATATTTATTTATTTGTCAATGTATTAGTCCAAACAGTACTACTACTACTACTACTACTAACTAGGTATTGCATGGTTAGACCCAACAAATCATTGATTATATAATAATAATAATAATAATTTTTATAATAATTAATAACAAACAAACAAAATAGGAGTAATAATAATTTTTAAGGTGAAAATAACCCAATGAAAAATACTATTAAAAATATTATTATTATTTTTTAAATATATAAGTTTTGTTTCAATTACATAACTGTTAGATAACTTGTACATACATTATATATATATATATATATATATATATATAAATATATATATCATATATGATATACAGTAATAATAGTAATAACACGTTATGTAATAAAAGCGTGATAATAGCTACTAAATTATTTTATTTTTTTTTATTTGTTGTAATTTTATTATCTTATTATAGTTTTATTCAATTTGGATAATTGTTTGTAGAAATAGAAAAATCATATAAAAATTAATGTATAATATTGTATCATATTTTATTGATATAATATATATATATATATATATACTATATATATAACTTGATTTACACTATTATTAAATAATAAAGCTATTACTTTTTTAATAAATTAAATTATTAACAATATTAATTAGAAATAATTTATTTTTTATAAATTAAAATTTAACTAATTAATTATTATAATAAAATTTAAAAAAATAAATTATTTTTTTTTATTTAAATATGCTT
>NW_026533190.1:365000-382500 GCF_028296485.1 Oppia nitens
TAACATATTTTGAATAGCAATATAAATAATTATATTAGAAAATATTTTTCAACAAAATACAGTTATTTAGATATTATTAGATATAACTGTATAAAAGTTATATACATTATACTGTATATAATATATTAATTTTTATTATACATATCTACTATACATATCTAATTTATAAAATAGTTGGCTAACATTCAAATATTTTTTTTTATTTTATATATTTTTCACTATCATCATCATAGAGAGAGAGAGAGAGAGAGAGAGAGAGAGAGAGGCTTATTAGATTTCCCAAATAATATATATATATACATAATGTTATATAATGTTATATATAAAATAAAGTAATTTAGATCTTAGCAGCAAAAAAATATATGCAAATTATCGCCAAAAATATGCTTTTCTCATATATTTTGTTTTATATGCTCTCTCTCTCTCTCTCTCTCTCTCTCTCTCTCTCTCTCTCTCTCTCTCTCTCTCTCTCTCTCTCTCTAATCACTCCTATATTTTTTATGGCAACTATAATATTTAGTTCAAATATTTTGTTGTTGTTGTTGGTATATGTATGCTATACTCATATATTATGTATATTATATACAGTATATATATATAGTATTGTACTTAACTTTATATAACATACCGGTGCATATGTTTAGAAATATATATACTGTTTATATATTATATATAGAAATGTTAGATTAGTATCTAATTTAAAATAAAATGTTTAAGATTTTATTTTTTGTTTGGAAATAATTTTTATCTAAAATATAAATTTAGAAAATTTTTGTACATTATATACATTATATACAGTATATATATAAACTGTATATACATTTCATATATCACATATACATTGGTATATGTTTATTAAATAATAGAAAAATTTTGTGGTTATATATTAAATTATTATATTTAGATATATCACACATTAAATTACTAGTAATATATTTTTACTAATAATAATAATAATAATCATAAAAAAAATAAATATATGAATATTATTAAATGCAATTTATTTTTTTTCTCTATCTTTATCTCTCATGAGAAATATATGTAAATTATACTAATTTTTTATATATATATCAATATAAATAATATGGTTTATTATACATATATATATATATATATATATCGTATTTTATATTATAGTATATATATATTTTTTTGATGTATCAAAAAAGTAATAAATTTTAAATATATTTCTAAATTGTATAATAAAAATTATATTTTGTGGTTAATATTATAAATATTAATATTATTAAATATATATATATATATAATAAAATTACAACAATTTTTTGTGTGTGGGTATTAACAACAAACAAATAGACATTTTTTTGGTTTTATTTGTAACTAAAAAAACCACCATAATATTATATCAACTATTTTATAAATATATACAAGTAATATATATATATTTTTTGATAATATTTTTTTAGTATAAAACATTTTTCAAATTACACTATTTATGTAATGTTTAAAAAAATATTATCTATAATATAGCTATTGTATAATATAACTACAATAATACAATTGTTATTTATTTTTGTTTGTTTGAATATTTTATTTTATAGTTAGCTATAGTTTCAATTTTTATTTTATATTTGTTGTTTAAAAAAAATTTATAATTTTTTTTATTTATAAAATTATCAATTATTTATTAGATAATTTTATAGCACACACAAACTTATATATATATATATATATATATATATATATATATATATATATATATATATATTTATATACTATACTTATATACACACATAGATACAATAAATTTATAGTTGAAATAAAAACATTAACTATACAATAATGCAAAAAAAAAATATTTTTATCCTATTATATAATAGTTTATGTTATTTTCAATATATATATACATAAAAACATACACACATTTGAAATAATAATAATAATAATAATAATAAATTCAATTCAAACACAACAAACTGTACTGTATGGTATATATTGGTATAATATTTAAGTATAAACATGTTTATAATAATAGCAACAATAACACACAAACACACACACACACACACACACACACACACACACACACACACATACATACATACATACATACATACATACATACATACATACATACATACATACATACATACATACATTCAAACATACATACATACAGTATATGCATGACTAGTATAGTAAAGGTTAAGATTGGTTTTAAATCTAATAATAATACTATTATAATAATAATAATATAAAATTGTAAGTTATGTTTTCACATTTTTTGATAGTTTTTTTTTGAGTAGTAGTAGTAGTAGTGTTAGCTTCTCTATATATTTACTCCCTGAGCCCAATGTCATCATAATATATCAGTGAACACAACCAACAACAAAAAAAACATCAGTAGATTAAATGTGTTTTAGCCCTAACTGTATGTAATGTATGTGTGTTTTACATATATGTGTATTCAATGTTAAGTGTATGATATGTTTATGTACTTAAGTTTATGTGTGTGTGTGTGTGAGTTGTATGGGGTTAACACTAGTTTTATATATATAATAATAATATATTTCATTATATATATATATATTAATGGCAAACAACACAACATAACATATATATATATATAAACCAAATGTATTATACAAATACATTGAATGTGACAAATAATAATCACATAAGAAAAAAAAATAACATTTTTGTTTTTTAATATGAAATTGAATGAGTTAGCGGGTGAGTGGGTGAGTGATTGAATAAAATGCATTTATATACTACCAGTGAAATAAAAAACAAATCACATTATTATTATTATTTTGAAATATATTGTTTTGCAGTTATTATTATTATTATTATTTTGTTATTATGTTTATTTGATAATTTATCTTGATCAAATAATTATTTTTGATGATTATTTTTATTAAAATATATTATTTTTATTGTGTGTAAATTAAACAAACAAAAAATATGTTATATATTATCATAAAAGTTTTAATAAAAAAATTTATTTATTTATTTTTAAAATAAAAATAAATATATATGTGATATAAACTGATTTAATTTGTAATATAATATAAGTGACAAAAAAAATCAGTGAAATTTAATATTAATTAAAATATTTTTTTTGTACAGTAGTAGTACTGTATTATCACTATATATATATTATTACACAAAAAAAATTTAAAAATAGCTAAAAATATTTCTCTAATGAAATAAAACAGTCAAAAAACATGTCAATCAAAATTAAAAATAATAATAAAAATAAAGTAATTTAATTAATTAATTAATTAATTAATAAAAGTTATGTTTATTTTCTCTGATGTTAATTAATTATTAAATGAATATATATATAGTAATTATAATTATTTTAATATACTGTATATAAATAAATAAAAATCTATTAGATTTTATTTCTATTTTATTAGATATATTAATTAATTAATTATAATAATAATAATTATTATTATATAGGATATACCCGTTAAATTAGTTAAATTTTATAACATAGGCTTGACAAATGTCCATAATATATAAACCGGGAATTTATCTTAATTTAAATTTTAAAAATAAAAATAACTAACAAATCATAAAAATATTTAAATATATTATAATTTGCTAATAATAATAATAATAATTTTTATTTTGATTTTTAACACACTAGAAAAATACTTAATTATAATTATAGTAATTAATTTTAAAAAAATTATTTTTTCCACATGTCTAATAGTATCAATATTATATTTATGACAAATTAATAGCTGGCAACCCTAGTGTCTAATTATAGATATGACATATCTATGATATATATAAGCACTTATTTAATACATAAATATACATATTTTGATGTGTTTTATGTTATATATATATATATAATATGCAAGAAATAAAAATATAACACAAAAATTATATTTACGACAACAACAACAAAACAAACTTAAAAAAAACTACTGTATATTATGTGTTAAAAAAAAGTTTAAAGTTTTAAGTGACAGTTAATTGCAGTTATTTGAACTCAAATTTTTTTTTGTGAATAATAATTGTATATTTGTTGGCAATAAATATGATTTGTTATGTAATAATAATGATTATTATTATTAACACTTGAAGTAATTTTTTTGTGAATAATAATAATAAACATTATATGAATTGTTTTGTGGGTATATTTAAAAAAATAAATTAATTAAATTTATGAATATTAATAATAATAATTATAAATCATTTTAAATAATATTATTTAATTTTTTTTGAAAAAAAATTATTATTAAATTTACTAAATTAAAGTATTATTATTATTATTATTATTTAATAATATAATAGTATATATAATAATAATAACTTGAAAGAAAGTAATTGTAGAAAATAAAGTAAAAAATTTTATTTTTAAAAAATTAATTTTCATTTTTTACTTGTTTTTTGAGCTTAACTTTTATTTTTATTATTTTATTTATTTATTTTTTATTTTTAATAAAATCTAATGGATTTGAAAACTTTAGTCATTAATAATAATAATAATAAGACTAATGATAAATAAAAAATAATAATAAAATATTTTATATAAAAACTTTTTCAAACAATTTATATTAAATAATATAATAAAAATATATATTCTTTTATATTATATGATAATAATATTAATAATAATTATTACTAAAGTATTATAATTTAATTTATATTATTATTATTATTATAATAAATACTTTAAGTAGTATTAGCATAACTTAAGATAAAAAATAAATTATTTTATATATATATATATATACAATAAATACTGTATATATATTTAAAGCTACTTTTATGACCATATATTCAAAAAACTATGCTAATAATAATAATTAAAATAATAATAATAATAATAATAATACTATTATAATATTAATTTTATTTTCTAATAGCGTACTAAATAAGTGTACTGTATAAATATATAATAGATATACTATTGAATATTATGTATTAATATTATTATTTAATAATAAATAAGTACTTATAAGTATATTATACTGTATGTAGAGAGAAAAAGTGAAAGTTCATATAATATATATATATATATATATTTTAATTTTAATAAATGTAAAACAGTTGGCATTTACTACTACTACTACTACTACTACTAACTATAGGCACCACACATATGTGGTGGTGATGGGGGGTGGGGTTGAGGGGGCACCGGCACCGGGATTTAGTGTCATCATTTGCACAGTTAGTTAAGCTTTATATGCAAAAAAAATATATTAATATATATATATATACTAACTGTTAGACGACGACCCGTTTAAATAGTAGTTTAAATGTAGTTTTATTTTAGTCACCAAAAAAAAATATTTTATAATTTACATAAAATATTTTTATTATTATTACTATTTTTGTTTTTTTTGAAACTATTGAAATTAATTAATTAATTAATCTATGTAAATCTACAAAAAAAAATAATTTATTGTTATATATTATTAGTTTTTTTTATATATATTTAATTAATATACTAATATTAATATTTATGTTTTTAATAATAAGATATTAAATCCAATTTTTTAATTAATAATATATTTTATATATACAAAAATAATTGAATAATCAATACTTAATATATTATATGATATATATATAAAAAATTATTTACAGTTTTTTTGAGTTTCTTATTGTTTGCTTTCAACAAAAAAAACAATGTGTTTATTATTACTGTAATATTGAATGTAAAAGCTATAGCTAAAAAAAATTTTTGTTATATAATATTTTTTTGTGTTAATAAAAAATACTAATAATTTTTTTTCACTACTTTTGTGTTCATAATTACGGTGAAAAAAATACATATTTTGAACCAAAAAAAATAAAATAATAATAAAATTTTTCACTAAATATATAAATAGTAACTCATTATTCATTTTTGTTGTGTGTCTAAATCATATACACTTATAGTATAGTATAGTAGAGTATATTTATATATATATGTATTATACAGTATTTATTAACTATTATATAATATATATATATATATATATATTTGTTGATAAAAGAGTGAAATTTTTGTTTATATTGCCTTATATTAGCACAACAAATATCAGTAATAACTGATATTGTTGTGCTGACCAAACAAAATATTTTTAAATGTTATTAAATAAATACTGATTAGAAAATATAAATTAAAATACTGATAATAAATATATGTACTTAAAGTATATGTAAATAATACTACTGTTAGTAATACTGTATAGGTTTTACGGCATATTTATAGTTATTAATACATAAATACATAATACTGTTATTGTAGTTATTATTAAATAATACTAAAATATTACTTATTGTTTTAATACTATTGTTTTAATACTTAGTTATAATATTGTTAAGTGATTGTAAATAGTACTATTTGGCAATTAATACTAAAAGGATATAATACTGCGGTATAATTATTATTATTGTTATTATTATTACTATCACTATTATTATGATTATTATTATTATGATTATTATTATTAATGTCATTATTATTATTATTGACTATTATTATTATTAATTGTTGTTATTAATTACTATTATTATTAATATTATTATTATTATTATAATTGTTAATACAGTCATGTAAAGATGTTTTGTATAGGGTCGGTGCTGCCATCTATTGATGGTAGTAGACACTATCAAGACTAGAGTGTGTAACGGGAATCACGGTTTGTTCCCAATGGGAATAACCGTGATTTTCCCGGGAAAACCGGGAATGTGTTGGGAGTAGGGTATTAAAATACCCGACACAAATCCTAACATATTCCCGTCTATAATACAAAATATACAACACTATTTTTATTAAGTGGGTTAACACCTAACAGAAACATAGGGAATATTAAGGGAATATATAGGGAAAATATAGGGAATTTTTATGGGAATATTTTATTAATTAATTAATTTCTTTAATACTTATTGGGAATTAAGTATAGTATATGAATTTATATTAGGGAAGGCACGGCATGTTTGCACACGACACCAATAGGTGTTGTGCGCAAACAATAAGTCCCATTGATTTTGAGAGTATATAAACTGCTGTAAACCATTCATTTGGTTATGAAGTGTTGGGTTCAGACTTAAACCAGTTAACCCTAAAGAGTGCTTAGGATTTGCATTAAACTGCAAACCTAATAAAATACCATTGGATTACATATAAATTTATTGTACTTTTGTTTTTATTATTATTATTCAAATAAATACTGTTATATTCATTTACAATACGGATTACAATTTATTTTAACTCAACGGTGAGTCGTCAGATTTGGACGGTATCTGTTTACGGATAGATACCGGTTGTGTTTCATTAGCTCGTATCGGACCGCTGAGGCGTATCAACGGCTACGAATTAGTGTAACACAACGCATGTGGTGGCTAAAGCGGTGAGATTTACTCAACTATTACCGGTAGCACAGCTCTTTAACTGGAGTTTTGCTTACATTACCTGTTATACACCGTCGGTAAGGTTCTTTAAACAGAACCTACCGACTCATACGCAAATCCAAGCACAGTGATGAGTAGACTTTTAAAACAAAGTCACTCTTCATAAATAGGGCTTAAAGGTCCAAAAAAGATCATAGGCCTGTGCATACCGAGGGAATGGTAGCGCAGCGCTTTTGTCAACAGAGGATGTCGGTTTAAAAGCTGACACTAATCCTCTGATCTTCTCACCTCACATGGGAGGAATGAGAGCCTTGGTTTAAACCGGCTGAGGGGTGCGAATGACATGTAATGATCGCTGTGATTGACTTAAACGAGTCAACACCTAACTGAGTTCTTAAACTGGAACTCAAAATTTCTACGTCTATCAACTGCAAGGGATGGTAGCTGACAGACGTGTGG
Organism: Oppia nitens; assembly: GCF_028296485.1. Taxonomy (NCBI): domain Eukaryota; kingdom Metazoa; phylum Arthropoda; class Arachnida; order Sarcoptiformes; family Oppiidae; genus Oppia; species Oppia nitens. Next base: position 372,786 of record NW_026533190.1, read on the forward strand.
ACTAAGGACGAACCCAACACTTCATCAAACAACGGCTGTTTKTCGACACTCGAGGATGGCTAAACAACAACACCCGACATTTAATAATAAACACTCGACTAATATCTAATAAYAAAGWCCCGACTAATAATAAACACTCGTTACCATAATAACCYTTATATAATGTTGGGGGTATAAACTAATGAACTAATAATTACCACTAAATCAATTAAACTATTGGGGGATAATTGCGCTATAATGACTCATTAAAGCTCGCTGTGATTTAAAAACTATAAATGTATTCATTAAAATATAACCATTATTTTTATATTATGTTTATAACAGATGTCTAATAATAAATCAAACAGTGACTATTCTATGGATTCGTATGGAAACAATCAACGGACAAATGATGCCAACAATAATGTGCCGCTTAATAATAACTCAACTAATAATTCAGTGAACCTACCTTATTGTGAACCGTCAACTTCGCGAATTAATAACCCAATCGTTCCATATGATATTGAAGTAATTACCATCTCTAGTGATTCAGAAATGGATATTGATAACGCTGAAGAAGAGATAACACCTGAATACTTTTTAAGCACATACAGTGATTATAGACATCCAACAAATCTGACAACTCTAAGAAATAATCTATACTCCGAGTTAATGGCATATGAATGTTACGACGACTTCTATGATTCAAATGATGCGGATGACGAGAATGATACAAGCAATGCAGATAATGTAATTGAAAACGCAACAAACGAAGAAGACGCCGAAGTAGTGGACACAGGAATTGCGGATGAAATCAAAACAGTACTCATTGGTATCAGAGATAACACGGAAATAAAAAATGAGCCACAATTGAACCACCAAATAGGAGCAGTAGTTAATCAAACACCAGCAACATATTATGGACAATCAACCGACGATGTATTTATCGGACAAAACAGTGAATTTAATTTCAGTGTACCATTTGGCTCTACTTTTGACGCGTATAACAGACTTAGATGTTCTGTTAGTACCTTTAATACTGGATATCAAAAACTTTTTATTGGACTTAACTCTGGACAAATTGCAGCATTTAATAACGGATCACTAAGACCAATATATTTTAAACTACAACAGAAAATGAACGCACCGATAAAAATTATTAAAAGTGGTGTTAAAATTAATCACATATTAGCAGCGACTGACAACACAATTGCATATTACAATGAATTAAATGGACAACAAATCTACTCTCACACATATAAAGTTGGTAAAATTATTCAATGAATGTCACCGTAAATTTGTTATTATCACAAAAGAAAAGTTTACACAAATTGACGAATTAATATTTAATGACAACATCTTAGTGAATGTACGCTACGCAACAGGTATTGCAGGAGAGGCCGAAGGGATCGCATTTGATGCATTATCAAAACATAATACATCGAAAGACGGACAGTCAATTTTATTATTAAAAACGGACGAGAGAAAAGTGCTACAACTTAAAGTTTATGAAATAGAAATTACTGGTAATGTCATCAAACAAAAGTTTAAAACTCCTGTCGTAATTAATGGTAACATAGCAGCCGAACACAAAATGGTGGTAACAACGAATTATATTATTTTGGCAGAACTGTTTAATCCAGATGTTCCAACAACGACTTCAAGGAATATTCAAATCTATCGAAACGATACACTCCATAAATGTCTTAGTTGTACACTTGGCGCACCAATAAGAGATATTGTTTGGAGCAAAAATTATCTTCTTTTAATAACTGAACTAATGCAAATTGACATAATGAACTTAAATGATTTGCAAAGAACATACTTGGTATCATGTGAACGACCTATTATCAAAGCAGTAATAACGTCAAACAACAATCAAACAACAAATGAATCACAACTGGGTATTTTATACTTAGGAACTGATTCAGTAATTCGACATAAAAACCTTAAAGACTTTTTAATAACTAAAGAAACAAAAATGGTGGAAGTCAACAACCGAATGATGATAGCGCCGCCAAAGGACTTGGGAATGATAAGAATTTCAAGCACCGAATCTAAATTATCACCATATTATTATAGAGTATTAGCAAACTATTATAATATAGAAATAAACGATTTTGTATATCACACTGTAACTGTAGATAAAGAATTAATTTATATAATCATTGTTAGTATCCCAATGTTAAACATCAAATTTAGAATTGAAGGACCGACAACGGAAGCCGTTCGCGAAGCAGCAGCTGTTCGATGTCATAAAGAACTTCAAATAAAATTAATAGATTCTCAATATTTATTTGATTAATTCAAAATACTTTTTGTAATATTTATTTTCAATTTTTAAAAAAAATTAGTAATAAATGGTTTATGCAATTTAATAAATAGTCTAATATTAATCGACATAAAATAAATCAAAATTATTAAATACTGTTTTCTAATTAAATACTAATTAAAATTTATTTAAACACTAATAATTAAATGTAATATTTATCCAATATGGCGCTAATGATGGGTGTTCGCTTCACCATAACAACTGAATCTAAAGAAGTAGTTGGTGCTGAAAATTAAGAAACTGATTATAAATAGAAATAGGAAATTAACTAACGAATAACCTACGACAAAATTTTAAAATTTGAAATGGAAATATTAGAGAATAATTAAGTGAAAATCAATTTCGACAAAAAGAGATTACAATTTAAATAATAAAGGACTAGAAAACAAAATATAGTCAATTTAATACACAATTAAGATGACATCAGGGGATGATGATAACATTTGATTGATCAAGGATTGCGGAGATAACGGAAAAGATTATGATGTCAAATAATCGTCGATTTATAATGGTTAAAAACAAGAATTAATTGATAACAATCTAAAAGAAATCATCATAATCCATGAATAAAAAACTTGCAAAGGTTACACTAAAAAAAATTATTATATGGACTATTACAATAAAGACAAATGAAAAGAGATAATCATCTAACACGGTGGACAACAAAAGCCAGTAGACAACTAATCAAAATGAAAATCGCGATGGATTAAATAAAGGATAAAATGACACATTAACATCAAATGACAAATAAAAAAAATGACACGATGGACAATGTAAATGAAATATTAATGAAGACAATAAACTTACAATGAAAACTATACTAAACTAATGTTATTTAAAAGGGTGTCAATCAAGTGATATTAACTGAAAAAAATGACAATAAGAAAAAGAATAGGTCGACATATAAAACAGTGGTCGAATAATGAAAACAGATGTCAGATAGGGACGACTGATCGATATAAGTAATAGATTAAAGTCTATGAAAACAATTACTGAAATAATAATGAAAATAAATAAAAACATGTCTATTGATAATGACTGACAAAAATTTGACAAAAATGGTAGACAGACTAAATAATTAACAAAAATGGTAGACAGACTAAATAATTAACAAAAATGGTCGACAATCAAAAAGGATGACAAGAGATCATCGGAAAGAGTAATTACTGGTCACTAAAAACAAAATGTGACGGAATAGTCAAAAAGAAAAATTATATATAGAAAATAGTGGTTGTCAACAGATCAACAGGAAATTTGGAACAAATGACGTCAATGGAAACTACTGTCGAAAGGTGTTGTAAAATAGGAAATAACCGAACAATTAAAATGACTGATAAAAATCATTATGAATAGTGATGTACAAAAATGTGTAGATTTTCATAATTCAAATATAGACAGATCATATAATCACATAGAATTAACAGTGGATAAACTAAACAGAAACAACATACGATACGATATAGTCAACGGAAAATTCTATAAACTAAACAAATCAATAATAATGTAGTGACAAAATAAATAGTAAACAATATTTTATAAAATACTGGAATATACACAAAATTAAAATTAAAATTTAAAATAAATTTGGACAATATATAGAGATAAATAATTTATACATTGTAAATGAAAGTATAGTCGACAGCATTCAGTAGTCAATGATAAAGATAAAAACACATGTGGAAGAAATTTGAAAAGAATTAATCGATTAAACAAATTAAAACGCTACTTCACAGCGTAACGGATTATATTGCAATATTAGAATAGATGATTGGATCAGCTGAAGAAATTAATTACAACAAATAATGGATGGATCTCTGGAAATGAGTACATAAATACTACAAAAAAAATTCCGATACTTTCAGTTACTTAATAAAGAGATCGATAAGCTGAAACATTTGATGAAATCATCTGATTAATTGGATCCAATAGAGATTAAGGATAAATCTCAATGAATAAGTTGTTAATGGAGTCAAAGCAAATTACGTCATTGTACGTCAAGTTTATACTGTGTCTTTAAGTAATTTAAAATTGAATAGCACTATAAACTTATTTTAGTGGCCACTGGTAATGTCGGGGACATTGAGTAAAATCTCGGATAGATTTTACGGATACAAGTTCATTGTTATTTAAATGTCGTTAAATACAATTATTATCTAATAAATCACATTAAAATCTAATAACAGTTATAATCTTTAAAACTACCAAAAATACAGAATATTATAATCACAGTTAATAATCTATTTAATAAAACAGACAATACAGTTCAAAATTTATGTTAATGACAGTTTAAAGAGAAATAGTTAAAATCATATCGGATGAATGGACTTGGGATTTGGAAGAAAAAGTCAAGAACTTTAAAATTGCTTTGAGCTCAACAAAAAATAAGACTCCATTACACTTAAGAATTAGACGGTTTGAATGACTTCCGTCTGGAATAAGGCCTTCTGTATGTTTCGTTATCGTGTTAACGAATCACGTTATACAGGATATGCTGATATGCTCCGGTTTGAGCATATGTTTGCGCAAACGGTTGAAGAAGGGCTCGTTGTTTCAATAGACAGAACTGATCACTCTTGTTATTGAAACCATATTTACTAATAAAACAATTTACAAAAATTATGATGAAAACAAATATTCAAAAAAGCTGATACAAAGAATACAATGGATAACTTTAAAGTTAAAAGAGAATTAACTGTATTTGAGCCGTACAGTGATGTAAGGAGGGACAATAAAAGGTTAACAAAGATAGAATAGTCGACATTCTTGATGTTAAAAGAAATTATAAACAAAACGAAAAGTAAAGACATCGTTGACTAAACGTAATCGAAAAAGTAAAGATTACTATTACTAAAGAGACTATTAACGATAAGGATAAGGACAAGAAAATATCATCTAGAATGGCCGTTATTGGGATACTGGGGGACGCCTTAGCATTCAATGACAGGATTGGATTAACATGAGACATAAGAAAAGATCACAAACGAAATAGAAAATGGTTATTGCAAGAAACGTCAACAACAAGAAAATCAACAAAAAAGGATTAGTCAACGCGGTCTTTAAGATGATGACAATCAAGGAAAACATCAGCGGACAACGCGAAGAGATGGTTGTTTCTGAGGACAGAAACGTTTTAAAGTGAGGGGAAATGCCTTATATTAGCACAACAAATATCAGTAATAACTGATATTGTTGTGCTGACCAAACAAAATATTTTTAAATGTTATTAAATAAATACTGATTAGAAAATATAAATTAAAATACTGATAATAAATATATGTACTTAAAGTATATGTAAATAATACTACTGTTAGTAATACTGTATAGGTTTTACGGCATATTTATAGTTATTAATACATAAATACATAATACTGTTATTGTAGTTATTATTAAATAATACTAAAATATTACTTATTGTTTTAATACTATTGTTTTAATACTTAGTTATAATATTGTTAAGTGATTGTAAATAGTACTATTTGGCAATTAATACTAAAAGGATATAATACTGCGGTATAATTATTATTATTGTTATTATTATTACTATCACTATTATTATGATTATTATTATTATGATTATTATTATTAATGTCATTATTATTATTATTGACTATTATTATTATTAATTGTTGTTATTAATTACTATTATTATTAATATTATTATTATTATTATAATTGTTAATACAGTCATGTAAAGATGTTTTGTATAGGGTCGGTGCTGCCATCTATTGATGGTAGTAGACACTATCAAGACTAGAGTGTGTAACGGGAATCACGGTTTGTTCCCAATGGGAATAACCGTGATTTTCCCGGGAAAACCGGGAATGTGTTGGGAGTAGGGTATTAAAATACCCGACACAAATCCTAACATATTCCCGTCTATAATACAAAATATACAACACTATTTTTATTAAGTGGGTTAACACCTAACAGAAACATAGGGAATATTAAGGGAATATATAGGGAAAATATAGGGAATTTTTATGGGAATATTTTATTAATTAATTAATTTCTTTAATACTTATTGGGAATTAAGTATAGTATATGAATTTATATTAGGGAAGGCACGGCATGTTTGCACACGACACCAATAGGTGTTGTGCGCAAACAATAAGTCCCATTGATTTTGAGAGTATATAAACTGCTGTAAACCATTCATTTGGTTATGAAGTGTTGGGTTCAGACTTAAACCAGTTAACCCTAAAGAGTGCTTAGGATTTGCATTAAACTGCAAACCTAATAAAATACCATTGGATTACATATAAATTTATTGTACTTTTGTTTTTATTATTATTATTCAAATAAATACTGTTATATTCATTTACAATACGGATTACAATTTATTTTAACTCAACGGTGAGTCGTCAGATTTGGACGGTATCTGTTTACGGATAGATACCGGTTGTGTTTCATTAGCTCGTATCGGACCGCTGAGGCGTATCAACGGCTACGAATTAGTGTAACACAACGCAATATATAAAGTCAATTAACTCCTATTTTATGCACAAATATATATATATATAATACTTACTTAATATATATATATACTTATTATGTTTTACTGTATATATATATATATATAAACATAATATGTATATATATATTAAGTAAGTATTTTGTTGTTGTTGTTGTAAATAATGTAAAATTTTTTCATAAATAATTTTTTATATTTAATAATAATAATAATAATATTCAGCATATTATGTATGAAAAAAACACAATTTAGTATTTTTTTTGGTTTTAATATATTTATAATTTACTAGTATATAATGAACTAATTTTTTTAAATTAGTTTTATTTAATATATACATATAGAAAGTAAACTTAATATTAATATAATTTATCTATTTTTTATGATGTTTGAAAAAAAATTATTTAATCTCAATATATTATCAAATTTCAATTAATTTTGACTTTATATTTAAATATACATTACTATTATATTTAAGAAAAAATAATTATAATATATAGAAAATATGTTTAATAATAAACAAAAATATTTTAACTAAAAATTGTAAATAAAAAATATTTATATTCATGTTTATTATATTACAATAATTTTTTTTTAGTTTTTAATACATTAAAATATATTAGGAAAACATTATTTTTTAAAAAATAAATATTGTCGTAAACATATATATTTACTAAATAAAAAAAATTCAATTAATTTTTTTTTATTTCAAATACTATTATTTGATATCAATCTAAATAAAAAAATTTAGTTTCACTCATTTTATTTATTTTTTTGTTGAAAAAAATAAGCAAACAGTTAACAGTTAAAATATATTGCTCAGGGTAAATCCTATTTTATTTTTGTTGTTGCTGTATATGTGTGTGTGTGTGTGTATGTATGTGTGTGTGTGTGTGTGTGTGTGTGTGTGTGTGTGTGTGTGTGTGATGTTGACTCAACTAAAAAATATATTTATAGACAGTTAGAGATAAATAATGTTAGAGAGAGAGAGAGAGAGAGAGAGAGAGAGAGAGAGAGAGAGAGAGAGAGAGAGAGCTTAATAGTATTGAAAATATTTATTCAGACATAAAAATGCTTTAAAAAAATAAGATTTACTTGTATTGTAATTTTAAAAGGTAAAGATTAGTACATATATATATATACAGTATGTGTGTGTATGTGTGTGTATGTGTGTGTGTGTGTATGTGTGTGTATGTGTGTGTATGTGTGTGTATGTGTGTGTATGTGTGTGTATGTGTGTGTATGTGTGTCTATGTGTGTCTATGTATGTATATGTGTGTATGTGTGTATATGTATGTGTGTGTATATGTGTGTGTATGTGTGTGAGTGAGTGAGTGAGTGAGAGAGAGAGAGAAAGAAAAAAAAGAGAAAGAGTGACAGAGAGAGAGAGAGAGTTTGAAAAATGTTTTAATTCTAAATATAAATAACTATTTATTGAAAATCTATTATCCGTTAACTGGAATTTAAATTAAATAATAAATAAATTTTAAAAAACAATAATAATTATAATTTATATATAATATTTATTTGATTTAATAATTTAATTTATAAATTTTTAGTAAATAATAATCAAATAAAAATATGAAAAAATTTTTGGCTAAAAATATATTAATTTAAATTATAAATATTATAATACTATAGTATAACACATTGTATATTAAAATTATTATTATTATTATTGTATTATAAAATACTCAAAATTTAATTAACTATAGTTTTATACAATCTGTTTAGTGTTATAATACAAATATATACAGTCAGTACTAAATAAAAATCAGTATACATTGTATATAATATTTTATTATTTTGGATTATAAACACTTTACATATAAATTATATAAAATATATATACAGTATATATTAGTATATTATTAATATTAACCATTGATCTCAACTTTTTTTTCAGATAAATGTTATAAAACTGTTATAACAATTATGATTACATTAGTTGTAATACTTTTTATAGTTTATACAGATTTATTCACTGGTGTATGACTAATATAGTGTGTAATAGTGGGTGAGTGGGTGACTACACACACATATATATATATATAAAATAGGATATAGACAGATATTGATAGCTAAAAATGGCTAATATCATTGATCATTATCAATCATAGTATAATATTTTGAGATTTTACTGTATATATCATATATGTATATATATTTTAAGTACAGTATATGTTATGTACAGTATTTACATATTATATCTAGAATATAGAGTTATTGATATATATAAATATATAGTTTATATTTATAGAGTATATAATTTATATACTGTATATATATATATGTGTACAGTATATACCGTATAAATATATTATTTTATATTTTGTTGATAAAATTGATTTAAATATTTTTATGTACTTATAGTTTAAAAGTATATATATATATATATATATATCAATATATATTTATATAAAAAACAGGTGATACATTAACATCAAGTTGATGATGATAAACTTGCCAAATAATAAATGTATAATTATTTTTTTATGACAATTTTTATATTCAAAAAAAAATAAGTTATAATATTTATTAATTGAAAAATTAAAAAAATTAAATAATTTTGAGGTCTATATTATCAAAGTGTGCCAACAATTTAATATTAGATAACAAAATAGATATTAAAAAAATATTAATAAATTTTAAAAAAAATTATAGTTATAAATATAGCAATTTATTAATTATATTTTGTTGCAAAAAAAATTTATTATATATTATTATATCATTTACATTAGTAGTAGTAGTACTTAGTTTATACTGTATATATATATATATATATATTAATTAATAAATAAATTGCTTATACTTAATTTTATTATTATTATTATTAGCATCATTATCCATAACTAACATAATTATTATCGTTTTAAAAAAAAATAATATATATATAATATATATTTATATATTATATATACAGTATATATATTTAT
>NW_026533190.1:385000-397500 GCF_028296485.1 Oppia nitens
ACACACACACACACAGTCCTATTAATTATATTTTTTTGTTGATACACACCATTAAATTCATCAATAGGTTTGTCTGTTATAATATAATATACTTTATAATAACTTATATTTTATTATTATTTCAAATTGATTGTCTGAATCCATACCCAACTTGGGCTCACACACACACACACACATCATAAAGACATATACGGTGGTGATGATGGGGGGGGGGGTAGGGGAGCACCCGACCCATAAATTGTATTATACTACTACTACATACCGGTGCCTTACTGTACACGACGACGATGACAAACGGAAGTCATACATATAGTGAAAAATGAATTCCTGTAAACTCTCTCTCTCTCTCTCTCTCTCTCTCTCTCTCTCTCTACTCACACACACACATACATGGGATCCCTGTTTCCATAGTCTCTCTCTTTCTCTTTCTCTCTCTCTCTCTCTCTCTCTCTCTCTCTCTCTCTCTCTCTTATATCTCTCTCTATTTTACTTACCCACTCACCCACTCTTGAATTCATTCATTCATTCACGTCATTTCTCAATTTCTCTATCCATAGACACAACACAACACAACAACACTACACAACAATACAAATGAATTATATTTTTTTCATCATTTTCCTCATCTTTTTTTCCATATATATATATATATATATTAGTCTCTCTCTCTCTCTCTCTCTCTCTCTCTCTCTCTCTCTCTCGACATTAATTTTTTTCATGTGTGCTGTACTGTACGGTATATATCTGCCGGTGATGTTGTTTAGTTGTATTAGTAGTAGCACTGGTAGTTTGCTGTGTAGTAGGCATTAGTTTGAGAGCATACACACACACACACACACACACACACACATTGTATAACTCAATTGATGTGTACACACAGTTATGTTGTTACTACTGGTGCTCTAACATATTGAATGATAAATACCATAGTAGTAGTAGTAGTAGTAGTAGTAGTAGTAGTAGTAGTAGTAGTAGTAGTAGTAGTAGTAGTAGTAGTGATGATGACTAGCCATGCATTCCTAACTAATAATATTTTTGTTGTTTGCAGAAAAAAATGTGTAATGATTTTTTTTAATATAATTTTTTTTGTGGGTATATATATACAGTATATACTGTATATATTGTATATAATTTTATTGTATATAATATATATATGATATAATAGTTGTTTATAACATATATATATATAGAAAAAAATATAATGTATTATTTATATTTTCTATATATATATATAAATAGATTTATTTTGTTAGTGATAATGATATTATTGACATTGATTATTGTTATTGATTTTATTAAATAAAATATATATGTATACTGTATATGTTTATAACATATTATTATTATATTACTGTATATACAGTATATAATATGATATATATATTTAAAAATTGTTTTTAAAAAATATAACAATTTTTAGACATCTATAATTTATTTGCTAATAATAATAATAATTACTAATTTATGATAATTATACATTAATTATTTAAATTYAAATTTAATTTGAAACAGATTTATATTGTTATATGTAGTCAGTGCCATTGCAATGATATACTGATTAATGTTTTAAAGCTATAATTATTTCAATACAAAAGTGATTTTTGTTTGTGTTTAAATTTACTAAAGTGAATTTAACACAACGCTTAGTTTTATTTTTATTTAATTAATTATATTTGCAAACCAATGTTTGCTTAATACTAAAATCTAGAATTCACTTTTAAAAATGTATTTAAGTGTTTTACAGAAAAGTGAATAGTAAACACCTACTTTTAAGCAAAGTTTTGTTTTATTTTTATTTAGTATTTCACTGTTAAAATAATGCATTGAAATGTTATACAGAACAGTGAGTAGTAAACTCCTACTTTTAAGCAAAGTTTTATTTTATTTTTACTCTGTATTTCACAGTTAAAATAATGTATTGAAATGTTATACAGAAAAATGAATAGTTTACGCCCAGGGATTAAAGCTGACTCAATACGACCTGATTATTTCTCACGTACACTTTAGTATAAATAGAGGTGTCTTTCAGACACCAAAGTGGGTTCTCTTCTGAGATCAGTTCTCAGTTCTCTTCGGAGATCTCTTCGGAGTTCTCTGGGAGTACTACAATGTATAACTGTTTATAAGATGAAATAAAAGTATTTGCATATTACTTTGTGTGTATTACTTACTCGTCGCGGCTGGTGGTCTTGGATTGCGTCATGGATTACACTATCGATGTTATACTGATGAAAGCTGACCGCAAGAAAGATTACATCATGGATAACATTATCGATTGAGTCATGGAAGTACACCATGGATTACGTCATGGATGGTATTATGGATCACATATGGCTTCACTACAGGCCCATTGGTCCTACAGGCTCAACAGTCCTATAGGATGCAGTTAACATAAAGGATAGCAATCGAACGCCGCGTCGATGGGAGTCGTCCACTTATTACGTAAGCGAATACTATATAGAAGGGAACTCCGGTACTGTGTCCGCTACACGGTAGGATCTGACTGGTCCGACCAAAGACAAGTGTTGACACGTGATGACGTTGAGTAAACCTTATCATTGAGTAACCTATTATAAGCTATGCAAAAGTAAGCGCTATGATAGGTTAACTCAGATATAGTAATAAGTCACAAGACAAACTGGTCAACTGTTATACTGACCACCTGGTCCACTGACCAAGGTCGAAGGTCGAAGGTCAGAGGTCAGAGGTCAGAGGTCAGAGGTCAGAGGTCAGAGGTCAGAGGTCAGAGGTCAAGGTCACATGTCCAAGGTCAAGGTCACTCGTCCAAGGTCAAGGTCACACGTCCAAGGTCAAGGTCACATGTCCAAGGTCAAGGTCACCTATACAAGGTCAAGGTCATCGAGATCTGGAAATCGGGTTTTATGTACTGATACCAATGGTACTTGTTGGAGACCAGTATGACAAGTAGTTATGGAGATATCAAGGAAAACATGTTTACTAAACAGACCTTAAAACTAGACTTTGTACCAATCAGTTGGATATCCGTACGGTAGTATTATACGGATAGTTTATGCAAGAAACAGCATAAACTAAAACAGTCGGTCGACTAAATACACAAAACAACACATATAGCTCTGCACACAACCAGTGATAGGAGATCCGCTCGCTCCTTAAGCCACATACCGTTATAGTAATAATGCTGGTACGTGCAGGGCAACGTAAGGGCTTAATCTTTAAGCAATAGTAGGGTTTACATCACGGGTTAGTGGACACTCATAGTGTTCACATATAAAATAGACCCGTGATAACCCCACTTCCCTTGCATTTGGTGGCAGCGTTGGAGGATTTCGAATACCCAAAAGAAACAATACGTATATACCAAATGTCCCTTACATTTGGTTTCAGCGATGGTGGGATGCGATATTCCACAAAAAAAACACAACACGCTTAACCACATGTTCCTTACACTTGGTTACATCGTTGGAGGATACGAAATCCTAAAAGAAACAAAATACGTTTTAACCTAATGTTGCTTACATTTGGTGGAAGCAGTGGAGGATGCAAATTTCCACAAAATACAAATTTATGGATTCACCGATATGTTATACAAACTACTGAAATGAACTAACCAAATATCCGAATAATACGTAATTACTAGAGACGTATAAACCAAAAGTCACTCGCATTTGGTGACAGTACTAAAGAATTTGAATAAAAGAGATTAACATAACCAGACTGGCGCTGAGTCCGAGCCATATGGCTTTGGGCGTAGCTGGTATATACATACATTGAACTTCAACCTTTCGTCGTGGATCGAATATACTGATTAAAGCACATTGGTAATTTTTAAACCGTTTACATAATTTGGTTAAATCAGTATAGCTATACATTTGGTATATCGGTTATACATTCACGTATGTTATCGGACACATAGTTTATGACAAAACGCTAGTCTATGGGACGTGAGGCATAGTTCTATTGCACTCCCAAAATACAAAGCAAAGTAATCATAAACTATAGAACTCTATTGTAGTGGCCGATAGCGCTGTGTATACATGTATCACTGCTTATATTCAATACATTATACTGAACTGATAAACCATTTTATGTACTCAACGCTCATTTAAACGCATGAGCATCAAGATGAAGCCAACACCTAACAACCACACTACGTTAAAACATAAGTAATTATTTTAATAATGGCTGACAATAACGATACCATACAACTTGTCATGAGAATAGTAAATGTAAACACGAATGCTACGAAGCCATCTACTGGTACATCAAAGCAAACTACATTTCACGTACTAGTTAATTTGGACCTGCTCTTATTTGGACTTGATGTTGGTATACGACTTGGTTTAACTGTAAACTTCAGCAGTCGTAACGTTACCGCTCGCATTATGTAAACATAGACGTGTTTTCACACAGCACGACACAGACATTTGAAGAATTCTAGTTGTTAAGCACAAGATTATTACGGTTTCGCAATTTGACTCAGTCCTTACCGCCGACATTAAAATGAATACGACGTCATTGTAAAAATGATTCGAGAGAAGGCAAAGGACGTAAAATTAAGAATAGCCAATATGCTTTCCTGGTTATTATGGTATCATAGAAAGACGGTGGAGAACAATTAAGCATAAATTATAGAAGACAACGATATTGCTATAGATGACAAATTGCGGATGACGAATCACTGAAGTGTTAGACCGCCTTAAGGCGCTCGTTATTTTAAAACACTTGATGTGACTTGGGGTTACTGGCATATCGAAATGGTTCAGACAACAGATTTTGGCACACATGAAAACCATAATGAATATCTGCTGACATATTAGATACTAAGATACGTGAAGAAAAACTAACATTAAAGAAAAAAGCTAAACATTATACAGCATTAACAAAGAAAGGTATTACATTTCTTTGGGGATCAAAACACGAAAAAACATTCAAAATACAATGAATGGGATTCAAAAGAGAAATAAAAGAAGTTTCATCAGACGAGATTTAATAGAAGAAGATAATCATGATTATTAGGAGATTTTAAAAGACAAATCCTAGAAGACTAACATGACAATGAGTAATCCGGAACTCAATTAGGATTTAGAAAGAGATAAAATTAAAGAATTTTTGAACTCACTGTGTAGTCAATCATAAGTTATTAAATAACTGAGTCATGTCAGTTAAATGAAGAAATGCTGCAGCTGATTGATACCATTAATTTATTTGAAATAATCGAAGTAGATAATTTGGGCCGTCGCTTCGAAATGGAATTTCAAAAATGAAAATTGATTGACCTAATTTATAAAAATGAAGACATAGTGAGAAAGCGTACAAACCTATTATAGAAAATGGTTTGTTGATGAAGTTCTGACGTGATATGGCGCCATAACGATAATACAGTTGGTCAGATACTTCATTGAAGATTTCATAAGAAATCTTAGATCCTCCATTTGCATACACCATATAATCAACAGTAAAATAAATTTGCGGAGAAAATTTGAAACTGTACATCGCAATTTTATCGATATATGGATGTGAAGACTAGTACCAATAAACGTATTTTTATAAAGTCCGCGTGTATTTGCTTTTGGTATTATTATTTGGAGGATGGAAGAGATTTGGTTCAAAGAAAAATAATGAATGCGTTTAACGATGATAAATCCCGTTATAGCGCTGACATCGCGATGTTACACACAAGGAGTAGATTTGGTGTCTCTACACAATCCTTCGGAGTAAGGTCTTAGTACCTATTTATGGAACCAATTGATAGGCCCATACATGATTAAGAAGCGGCAAATTTGTACACGACTGAGATGACAATTAAGAAAAAATTTAATTGTGTCGATCGACGAGTTTTACAATGCAATTACAAATAATTGAGAAGAATAGATCGCCGATAGAGGCAATTCAATGAGACTTAAATTTAATTTGACATTGACAACTTGAAGATGACAATTATGAATATAATTGTGTCGATCGACGAGACTTAAAATGGAATAGCAAAACATTAAGAAGAAAAGATCGCCGATAGAGGCAATTCAATGAGATATAGATTTCACATGACTTAGAAACCATGATGATGATAAATAAGAAAATTAATTAATTATGTCACTCGACGTGCTTTGCAATGAAATTACAGTACATTAAGATGAATAGAACGCCGATAGAGGCAATTCAATGAGATATAATGGGAATAAACAAGTGATCACTATTTAGAATTCTAAGTTATATAAGATGAGTAAAAAAGATTTTAATAAATGAATTTGTTATAGGAATCATAAGTTAAAGAATTCGTACATTAGAACATTTATAGGCCTATTAAAATGTATAATCGTACGCAATTTAAACCATTTGATTTGTTAAAACTATAACGTCATTAGTAAAATTTATATTTAGATTTTTAATAATTAAATTTAAAGATAGAGAAAGAGATAATTGTTAACATTAGTTGTTAATTAATAAATGTTATAAAGAAATAATAAATAATAATGGTCAACCAAACGACAACCTTGGCAGATATGGGTCAAGAATCAAGCACAAGAAGCCAACGGTTAATTAAAAATCGTATTACAGATGATTTCTGTTATTTGGCTAAACCATTTAAAGCAAATGAAATGAAAAGTTGGATAATCCAAGTATACATGTTAATTGAAACTTAAAAATTAATTAATTTCGTAAAATAAGTGGATAAAGATTTTATAATTATAATAAATTCTGAAAAATAAACTGGTGAATATGTAATAATCGATGACTTGAAGATGACTGCAATATTGTTTCAAGACATTCGCAATCGAAAGAAATTGGTATTAAATACCGAATATAGAGTCGATTTATTATGGATAACGATACGAAGACCACTACAAAATAATTTATCAACATAGTCCACTTTTATAAACTGATTGAAGCATAATTTAAGGAATCCTATGAAAAACAAGTTTATTATAAATAAGAAAAAACAAGATGACATTGGTGAATTTATCAAATATAGTTGGTTTATTATAAAATGAATAAACCGATACGAAGCTGAGTAAGAAATCGAATATTATATTGGTTGATAATGGGTATGAAGATGTTGACTAGAAATTACAAATAAAATGAATAATGAAAAAGACGATAACAAACAAACGGACAGATTGTACGTCATTAATTAAAATAGCTTAAATTTATTTATGTAATGCTTGAAATTTTGAAATTTGTAATTAGTTTATAAAAATTAATTGTAAACTATTGTGTACATGAGGGGTAGTTATGAACCAGACGTAATTTCTTAATTACGCATCTGAGGACAGATGCAGACTTGAAGGGGCGGAAGTGTTATATGTAGTCAGTGCCATTGCAATGATATACTGATTAATGTTTTAAAGCTATAATTATTTCAATACAAAAGTGATTTTTGTTTGTGTTTAAATTTACTAAAGTGAATTTAACACAACGCTTAGTTTTATTTTTATTTAATTAATTATATTTGCAAACCAATGTTTGCTTAATACTAAAATCTAGAATTCACTTTTAAAAATGTATTTAAGTGTTTTACAGAAAAGTGAATAGTAAACACCTACTTTTAAGCAAAGTTTTGTTTTATTTTTATTTAGTATTTCACTGTTAAAATAATGCATTGAAATGTTATACAGAACAGTGAGTAGTAAACTCCTACTTTTAAGCAAAGTTTTATTTTATTTTTACTCTGTATTTCACAGTTAAAATAATGTATTGAAATGTTATACAGAAAAATGAATAGTTTACGCCCAGGGATTAAAGCTGACTCAATACGACCTGATTATTTCTCACGTACACTTTAGTATAAATAGAGGTGTCTTTCAGACACCAAAGTGGGTTCTCTTCTGAGATCAGTTCTCAGTTCTCTTCGGAGATCTCTTCGGAGTTCTCTGGGAGTACTACAATGTATAACTGTTTATAAGATGAAATAAAAGTATTTGCATATTACTTTGTGTGTATTACTTACTCGTCGCGGCTGGTGGTCTTGGATTGCGTCATGGATTACACTATCGATGTTATACTGATGAAAGCTGACCGCAAGAAAGATTACATCATGGATAACATTATCGATTGAGTCATGGAAGTACACCATGGATTACGTCATGGATGGTATTATGGATCACATATGGCTTCACTACAGGCCCATTGGTCCTACAGGCTCAACAGTCCTATAGGATGCAGTTAACATAAAGGATAGCAATCGAACGCCGCGTCGATGGGAGTCGTCCACTTATTACGTAAGCGAATACTATATAGAAGGGAACTCCGGTACTGTGTCCGCTACACGGTAGGATCTGACTGGTCCGACCAAAGACAAGTGTTGACACGTGATGACGTTGAGTAAACCTTATCATTGAGTAACCTATTATAAGCTATGCAAAAGTAAGCGCTATGATAGGTTAACTCAGATATAGTAATAAGTCACAAGACAAACTGGTCAACTGTTATACTGACCACCTGGTCCACTGACCAAGGTCGAAGGTCGAAGGTCAGAGGTCAGAGGTCAGAGGTCAGAGGTCAGAGGTCAGAGGTCAGAGGTCAGAGGTCAGAGGTCAGAGGTCAAGGTCACATGTTCAAGGTCAAGGTCACTCGTCCAAGGTCAAGGTCACACGTCCAAGGTCAAGGTCACATGTCCAAGGTCAAGGTCACCTATACAAGGTCAAGGTCATCGAGATCTGGAAATCGGGTTTTATGTACTGATACCAATGGTACTTGTTGGAGACCAGTATGACAAGTAGTTATGGAGATATCAAGGAAAACATGTTTACTAAACAGACCTTAAAACTAGACTTTGTACCAATCAGTTGGATATCCGTACGGTAGTATTATACGGATAGTTTATGCAAGAAACAGCATAAACTAAAACAGTCGGTCGACTAAATACACAAAACAACACATATAGCTCTGCACACAACCAGTGATAGGAGATCCGCTCGCTCCTTAAGCCACATACCGTTATAGTAATAATGCTGGTACGTGCAGGGCAACGTAAGGGCTTAATCTTTAAGCAATAGTAGGGTTTACATCACGGGTTAGTGAACACTCATAGAGTGTTCATATAGTAAATATACCCGTGATAACCCCACTTCCCTTGCAATATATATATATATATATATATATATATATTATATATAAAATTTACAAAAATTTGCTTAAAATTCACATAATGTACATAACATTACATATATATAGTGTATATAAAGTATAATACCAGTAGTAGTAGTTATCATTAGTAAGTTTGTAGTAATARTAATAATAATATTAATRTWTATTTTGTTAAAAAACTAAATAATATATTAATCCTATGAGAAAATTAATATATATATATATATAAAATTTTTATAAAATAAATTWAAATTTTCCGACCGTTTAAATTAATTTTATTAAARTATCATTATATATATTGTATGAATATATATATAAAATGTACTATAATYTAATAATATACCATAATATTAGTTTATTTAAGTAATTATAATATAATTTAAATTAATTTGGAAATAGTTTCCAACAAATTTATATATATATATWTTGAACACATTTATCAATTACAATGAATTGTTTTATTGAGTTGTAGTACTATATTATTATTATTATATACAGTAAAATATATTATTAKGTATAGTAAGRGAGAGAWAGAGAGAGAGAGAGAGAGAGAGAGAGAGAGAGAGAGAGAGAGAGAGAGAGAGAGAGAGAGAGAGAGAGAGAGAGAGAGAGAGAGAGAGAGAGAGAGAGAGAGAGAGAGAGAGAGAGAGAGAGAGAGAGAGAAAAGAGAGAGAGAGAGAGAAGAGAGAGAGAGAGAGAGAGAGAGAGAGAGTTGGCTAATGATTTGAATGCAAATAAATATTGTWATAATTTTCTGAAAACAAATACATCATTAATACTASACTACAGTAGAGTCTCTATGTATTACTTTTAAAGAGAGAGAGAGAGAGTWAAAAAATTGTTTAAAAATTATTAAAAAAATACAAAMAAATAAAAAACAATATATCATTTACAGGATAACCTGGTGATAGACAGAGACATATATATATAATATATATATATATATATATATATATATATACTATAATATATGGTTTTATATTTTTTGRAAAAAAACTTTTTTTTCCTYTACACGTATTTTTTACAATTTTTAAAAAATATTTTTTTTTTGGRAAAAAGTGACACAAAAAATAWASTTTAATTCATCACTACTACGACTACTACTACTACTACTACTAGATATCATCACTACTTGATTGACAAATGGATAGTATTTATAATATATATATATATATACAGAGTATATACTGTATATAAATCTCATTTATTTTAGTTACGATTTTTTTTCATATAGTTTTTACTGTAGTTGTTGTTTAGTTCACACTATTAATGCCATTATTGTGTAGTTTTTTGTTGTTGGTGTTGTTGGTATGTATTTATATTATATAATATATATATATATATATATATATATATATATATTCACAATTGCATCCCTTAAAAAAACATACAGTATATATATATATATATTACAGTGATATACTATATATATATATATATATATTGTCAATGAAATAACTATTAACTTTGTATTTATATATATATACTGTATATATATATATCAGTAATGTTGAAAAGTAGTGTCCCTTAAGTGTAGTTTTTATAAAACATTTTTTAGATATTTTTTTATATAGAGAGAGAGAGAGAGAGAGACAATTATTTTCGTAAATTATTACACGAGTCGACTATTAGTGTACCCGAAAAAAAAGATAACCAAAAATAAAATWTTTTTATWTTTTATTTTGTTAGTATAGATACTGTAATACTATAAACTTGTATATRTATATAGTATAGCACTTACTGATAAAAATCATAATTTATAATTTGATATAAAAATTATTATTTTTTTTAGTGTTTTTATAKATATTTTCTTACTTTATTTTWTTTAGTGRMTGTTTGTTATAAYCGTTTTTGTTTAATGCTTACGATTGCTATTATATTAAAAAAAATAAAGTYATGTCRASTAAGATATATATATATATATATATATATATAATATATAYAACAATATATATATAWAACACTAGAAAAAACTAAATAATAAATTAGATATCTTTATATATATATATATWATTAATTATTTACTGTAATATAGTAATAGTAAATACCAAAAAATAAAAAAAAAATAAAACTAAATATATATATATMTCTAAAAAAAAAGTTTTATTATTAATAATTAAGTCCCAAATATACTRTATATATATATATATATATATATAAAACACTAAAATATTGTAGAGTAAGTAATATTGATATAATTTATATATATTTATTAATATATAGWTGTTTATAGACATACATCCAAAAAAAACAACATAAAAATTATTTTTTTGATGTTGTWTTTTATTTGATGGACAGTAGTGTACATTAATATTGTTGTTGTTGTTGTTGTTGAGCTACTGTTGGAGGTATGGGTTGACAAACTGGCTTTTATARCAAAAATGTTGGCCTACTTTTTGTTGTTGTTGTTGTGTAGGCCATACWCTTTCAACACACACACACACACACACACACAAMATGTATCRGCGATTCAATCAATTTTTTGCAGTTATACTAAACTAAAACAACAAAAAATAAACTATTGATATATTGACCACACAGTCAAAACACACACACACACACACACACACACACACAYACATACWYACACACACACATACACACACACACACACACATACACATACTTAAACACACACACACACACACACACACACACACACACACACACACACACACACACACACATACACATACTTACACACACATACTTACACACACACACACACACACACACACACACACACACACACACACACACACACACACACACACACACACACACACACACACACATAAATAMACACACAAAAAGGGTCAACACATTTGTGAGTGACTTTTACTTTACTTTTTTTCATCCATAAAAATCATAGTCGAAAATATATATAAAAAAWATAAAACAAAACTATCACTAAAAAACTTAATATATTWTACAGTATAGACTGTATACCATGTAATATACAATATWGTAGTAACTTATGGTTTCAAAAAAATACAGTATTTATATATATATATATTTTTGTTGATTTTTTTTTGCTTTCAATATAACTAATATATATTAAGTGCTCAATTGTTTGTACAATATATATATATATATATATAGTTAATATTTTTATGTTATATATAGTACTTCAAGTAATTGCACTAAATTTTTACTTTCTCTCTCTCTCTCTCTCTCTCTCTCTCTCTCTCTCTCTCTCTCTCTAAATATTCTCTCTCTCTCTCTCTCTCTCTCTCTCTCTCTCTCTCTCTYAACTTATCCACTCATATGTGTGTATGTATTGATCCCAATATTTTTTTCACTCACTTTATATATATATTTATATATAACACAACTTAATAATAAAAGTTTAGACTTCAATATACACTATATATATATATATATATATACAGTATATTTATTTATTGAGTAACTGCTTGTTGTATARTACAGTA
>NW_026533190.1:402500-407500 GCF_028296485.1 Oppia nitens
CATAAAAAAATATTGTTTTCAATTTCATCACATATAGTCTACTGTACTGTATATTATACTATAAAACAAAATTTTTTCAAACAAAAAAAAATAGTAGTGAAAAACACATTTATATTGATTTAAAAAACGATTACATGATTTCCTTAAATATGCGTTAATAGGATTTAAGTTGTAATAATAATAATAATAATATATTWATATAAGTAAATTGATTTTTAAAAATATTTATAAATAAAAATTTAGTAAAATAAATATATAATAAAAATACATATAATTTKTTTTTTACTTAAAAAAAGTGTTAGAATTATGACATTATAGTTAAAGTCAATAAATATTTTATAATATATTATACATTTATTTTATTTATTAGAAATTTTTTATATTTAGATTAATTTATTAATTTAAATTTATTTAAAAATTGTCAAATTATAATTACATTAATTTTTATATAAGTAAATATAATTTATGGCAATATTTTAATTTCAAAAAAAAAATTAATTTACAGAATATTCTATACTTAATAATTTTGATTTTTTTTGTTGAATAAAATAAAAACATTTTATATTTAAATATTCAATCAATAGTATCCAGACTAAAATAAATCAATAATGTTTATAATGTTATGTTATAAAACTTTTTTTTGTTTAGGTTTATTTGTTTGCATATATAAAATATTAAATATATATATAWAAAAAACTTTATWTACAATATATATATATATATAAGTTATGTTTCATTTGCTATTCATTGTGTTTATAGTTTTGTTTTGTTTATATTTTTGTTTTGTACATTCAAATAGYGTACAAATAAATAAATAAATAAAATATACAATATATTTCACTATTGTATATATATATGTTAATATATACAGGTATACTACTCAATGTAGTAGACATTGTATATGTATTATTTATTTTTTTTAGTAAAATAAAATAAGCTAACGGTGCCCATTGTTAGTACCCATTTGGACATGTAGGTTTTTTTACTATACATACAATAAATTTATTTATTTTTTTCATGTATTTTTTTTGTATGTCTAGCCTGTAATGTATCATAACTTAACTATAAAAAAAAGTTAGTATTGAAATATATAGTTAATCTATACATACATTATCACAATTTTTTTTCAWCAGTAATACTAMTAATAATAATATACCGTATGTTTGTTTGCATTTGTACTAACATAACATCACTACTACTACTATTGAAAAATAAGATAAGAAAAATAAATAATATATATATMTATATRTATGTCTAAACACATATACATACATAYATATATATATATATATATATATATATATATATATATATATATATATATAGAGGAATGTAGTTTCAAAAAATACAGTGATTTTAAACTATCTGTGCGTAAACTAATTGTTACTGATATGATAGTATACATTGATATGAAAGAGAGAGAGAGAGAGAKAGAGAGAGAGAGAGAGAGAGAGAGAGAGAGAGAAGAGAGAGAGAGAGAGAGAGAGAGAGAGAGAGAGAGAGAGAGAGAGAGAGAGAGAGAGAGAGTTAAACTATTATTAACTAATATCAAAATATTTTTTTTTTGGTGTAACTGTGCTTTGAATTTCAAATATTCAAACAAACAAAAAMMWTACACATATTATACACATATATTGAATATATATATATATATATATACTCTGTATATAACACTAAAGWATTATTTGGTCAGCCATTCAAACAAACAAACAAACAAAAAATCAATTTATGTTTTTGTCTTCAAAAAAAATAAAATTAATTTTTTAATTATTTTTAAAAAAAAATTCAATGTTTTTTTTTAATTTTTTGTTGTGACCTTTTATTTCTATATAGCATTCAATAGTTATAAATAAATGATAATATAATATATTAATATATTTTTGTCTGTATTTATATATATGTCTGTCTGGAAGTATTTCAATAGACCTAAACCTAACCTAACTGTCTATTTGTTATTTAATTTATAATCAATTTATTTATTTATTTTTCCCAAACAAAAATCTTTTTCAAAAAATTTAATTGTAAAATACTTATTTTTAATGCATTTTTAATGTTTTCTATTTACTCTCTCTCTCTCTCTCTCTCGGTTTTATTTTTTGAAAAATAAAACTAAAATATCCGATTAAACTGAAAATTTTATTCATCAAACATTCAAATATATATATATATATATATATATATATATATATATATAGACAATACACACAAACACACATACATACATACATACAGTACATACACTTATACATACATACTTTTATACACAAACAAATACATACACACATACATACACTCATACATACATATGCATATATATACAGACACAATACACATACGTTAGAGTAAATGTCAATATAAATTTATATTTACAGATAAATAATATATATATATATATATTGATGTATAAAGTATTAAGTTTTTACTTTTAAATTATTGTTTAAATAATTTAGAGTTTTCCAAAAAATAATTATTATTCACTTTATATTTCATGACACGTTATATATATATATATATATATATATATATATATATATATACTTATAGTATACTGTATAATATATATATATATTATTTTATTAACTTGATTAAACAGTAAGTAAATGTTGTGTATATGTGTCTGTGTATGTATATGTGTGTATGTATATGTGTGTATGTATATGTGTGTATGTATATGTGTGTATGTATATGTGTGTATTTATATATGTGTATTTATATGTGTGTATGTATATGTGTGCATATATGTATAAATATGTGTATGTATGTGATTTTTTTTTTATAACTGTGTGTGTGTATTTTTATCTACACGTAAATTTATATTTAAAATAAATTTAAAAAAGCACCTTGATGATTTATTTAACTAACATAAAAAACTAATATCGACTTTTTTTTTAAAAATTATAAAAAAATAAACTAATTTTTCCATTTGAAATACTAACAGTAAATTTTTAATAATATATTCAAATAGTTTAATCAAAAAAAAAAAAAATAAAATAAAATAATACATTTACATACAATGTCTATACAAGTATGTATAAACAAATAAAAAAACTAAATTTAAATGCTAATTATAAAAGTAAACATTAAATTTTATTTTATTTACATTATATATATATATATATATATATATATATATATATATATATATATATATATATATAATATATATATATACTGTATACTATTGATTGACCTTTTTTTAGTTTGTTTATTATATATTGTTATTGTCTATAGTTTACTAAAAGTATTTATAACTAAATAAAAAATATTTTTAGTAATTTTGATTTATATAATAATAATAATAATAATAATACAAAAGTAATAATATTTCACAAAAATATTTTTGTTAACAAATAATAATAATAATAAAACTAAAATATTTCTTATATGAAAAAAATTTGTTAACATTTTTAAAAATAATATTATACTTAATAATAAATATTTTGTTATCTAATAATTCAAATTAACCTTGGTTACTCCATACATAAGTTTTGTTTGATAGTTATTTTTATCTATGAATATATTTATTTTTATATTTTATATAAATCTAATTTAACAAAAAAAATCATTTTTTAAAACATTTTTTTTGCACAATTATTATAACAAATTTTACGATAAATTTAAGTAATATAATAAATATATTATATTTGATGAAAAATACTGGTAATTAAGTGCATTAATGCATTAATAATAATACATTTAAATATAAATAGATATAATAATAATAATTAAAAAAAATATATGAAATTTTTTTGTGGCTAATTTATAGGCTAATGTACTAACATATTATAATAGTATATATATATATATATATATATATATATATATCTAAATAAAATTAGATTTTCATATCAATTATAGCAATAAAAGTTATGAAAATTATATAYAATATTATTTAGTTTTATATTTTTTTCCATAATATTTATAAACACATTATCTAATTGTCATCTTTATAGCTGAAAAAAATATTTAATAAAAAAATTATTTTTCTGTTTATATAATTAATAGCTAAAATAATTTATATACAAATATATATATATATATATATATATTTATATATTAACACTTTAATGTAGTTTGGATTTATTATAATACAATAATGCATTTACTTATATATATATATATATATATATATATGATATAATTATGATATTTTAAGTGCACTACACATACATATACACATAATAATAATAATAATAATAATAATAATGTCTCACATATTTAAGATTATTATTTTTATGCAAAATTTTTTTGGTGCAAATTATTATTATTATTATTATTTATAACAGTTTATTATATCAGTGAATACAGTATTGTATAAAATCTGTAAAATTCATGATATTTTTAAACAAAAATTTATTTCTAGCAACAAAAAAATATATGAAAATAAAAAACATTTAAATTATATATATATTCAAGTGTTTTCTCTCTCAACCAAATCAAATATAAATTAAACTTTATTATTATTATTATTATTACTTAATATAATAATATATTGCATAATAAATAAAAATATTTTGTATTTATTTGTTTTTTTTTCATTTGAAAAAAGACATTTTCATTGTTATATACATTTTAGTTATATATTAAAAAAAAAATTATTTTTTAAAGTACTTAATAAATTGCATTTATTATTATTATTATCATATCTAATACATTACTATTTAACTACTTTACTAAATGCTTTTAACTAATATTAATGAATATAAATATATATATATATATATTATGTGATGAAAAATAGTGGGCTTTAATAGCCATTAATAATAGATATGATAATGTTTTTTTTGAAATATATATATAATTTGAAATTATTTTATTTTTTTATATTATAAATTATGTCTATATAAATATATTTTTAATATACTGTAATAATATTATTATTATTATAAGTGCAACAAAAATTATTTTACAAAAACATTTTATACAAAAACAACTTGAAATTTGTTTTAATTTTAATTTTTACTTTATTTTAAGTTTTAAAATATTAGTTATATATTCGT
>NW_026533190.1:412500-432500 GCF_028296485.1 Oppia nitens
CAATATCTAAAAAAACAATAATTAATTAATTAAAAAATATTCAACAATTTTTTACTACTAATTAACAATAACATAATTATATTATTATAATAATATATTGTATTTTTTTCAGAAAAAAATATAGTTTGAACTATAAATTAATGTTTATATAAATTATTTTAATATTATTTTAAATTAATTTATAAATAATAATAACGTAATAAATTAGTAAATATAAATAAACATTTAAAACTATTTTAATTAATATTTTATATTTAAAACAAATATTTTGTTATTTACAACTATTATATATCATAATCTTATTAAATGTTTTTTAAACTTAAGTGCAATATATATCACATATATTTATATTATAATAAATTATTTATTAAATTTGTTATATATTAAGTACATTACTATTTTACACAAAATTATTTGAGGTATAATTTTAATTTTTTTATATTATTATACTTTACTATTAAAACGGTTATAAACGGTATTATAATAATAATGATAAATATTATAAATAAAAAATGTTTAACAAAAATAAATGTCTAAATGTCTTTAAATGTAAATCATTTATGAGTTTATTTTGTGTTATTTTCTTATTTATTATTACTATATTACAAATATAAATATATTAATTTATATCATTATATATAAATAAATAAATAGTTAGAGAGACAAATATATTCATATAATAATTTACTAAATGTCTATTATATATATGTTTTATATATAATTTATTGTCTTTTTTAAAAAACTATTTCTATGTTTATATAAATAAATTATTAGTTTAATTGCATTTTGAATTATGTTGTTATATCTTAAAAATATTGTACAGTATTTTTAGTTATTATTGTTGTTTTAAAATAATAGGTTATTCAAAAAAATAATACAACAATTGTTGAAAATATATGATATATAATAAATCACATCCAATATATCATAATTTATATATTGATATATATCTACTAATGATATATCAAATCTAACTATACATACACACATACACACACATACACACACATACACACACATACACACACATACACACACATACACACACACACATACACACACATACACACACATACACACACATACACACACATACACACACATACACACACATACACACACATACACACACATACACACACATACACACACATACACACACATACACACACAAACACACACACACACACACATACACACACACACACACACACATACACACACATACACACACATACACACACATACACACACATACACACACATACACACACATACACACACACACACACATACACACACATACACACATATATACACACACATACACACATATATACACACACATACACACATATATACACACACATACACACACACACATATATACACACACAYACACAYACATACACACACATACACACACACACACACACACACACACATACACACACAAGCATGCATATAAAATGCATTAATATTAAATAAACTATCGAAAAAACATAAACACAAATTTATATGTACTTATATATATATATATAAAATAAAATCTACTTATAAACATGTAATGTAAATATATTATTTAATGTCTATTTAAGGTAAATCATAAATTATTATACACAGTATATATATATATATAGCTTACAATTTATTGATAGCTCAGTTAAATATATATTATTATTAAAGTTTTATATCATATAATATACTATAAAAAAATAAATAAATAGAGAGAGAGAGAGAGAGAGAGTAAAAAAACCAATTTATTATCGATAAATACTTTTTGTGTTATGTTTATGTCAGAAATATAAATTGTTTTATTTTTGTTGTTGAAAAATAAAGTGAAAAAATTACAACAACAAAATCATTTAATAAATCAAAAAAATATTTCTAATAAATTAAAGTATTATTATTATTATAATACAATATTAGTCTATTAGTAGTTTAGTAGTTATGAATATAACGTTATAACTATATATATATATATATATATTATTAATAAATATAACTACTAGTAATCTAATATTGTATTTATTAATTATAATAATTACTATATATAAGTTATATATTGTATATTATATTAATAAATATAACTACCTAATATATTAATAATGGTATTTTTAAATTATAATAATTATATATATATATATATAGTGTATATTATATTAATACAGTATATATATATATAACTATTTAATTAACTAATACTTGTATTTATTAATTATAATAATTATAAATATATACAGTATATATACAGTATATATACAGTATATATACAGTATATATACAGTATATATACAGTATATAAATAGTTACCTGATTTTTGTTTGTATAGTCCGATAACTTTTTCACCAAAACTTAACATATCTACAACATTGGATACTATATTATGTGTTTGCCATTTATTATTATTATTATTATTATTAGGTGTGTTTTGTTGTAGTAGTAGTAGACTATCCCAGTCAACTGATCCAATGTTAACTAACCATTGCTTATCGCCGCCATCCGTATGATCTAACCTATAGTTCCTGACCCGATAGGGCACCAGTAGGCCGGTTGGCCAAACCAAACGAGTGTACGGCATATGTAGTCTTTCCCCAATCAAGCGGTCAACTAGTTTACCGTACGGTTGTTTGGTTGCTGCCGACAAAACTTCATCGACCAGACGCCATGATATATCATTGCCCGGTCCGGACACTGTTAGCTTTTGTTGGCTACTATTCCCATCACTACTGCCGGTGCTGACTATAGCTATCTGTTTGTTCATCAGATCTCGTAATGTCATATTGATTGCCATATATTGGGTGTCATTACTAGTCAACTGTTTCCAGATTTCAATGTCCGGCACGTATTGATGGATATCTGTATCCAAATCTATACGTCCGCTATCTATTAGTTCAGTTATCATTACCGATGTCAACGGTTTGCTAATTGTGTTTAGACTATACATAAGCGTGACATACCATGACATGACCGGTAATTATTTAAAAAAAAAAAATAATTTATACAATATTAGTGATATACAGTATAATAATAATTAGTAGTAGTAGTAGTAGTAATTTAAATGGTAAAATATAATAATAAAAAATTATTAAAAAAAAATCAATAAATAAATTGTAGTGATTTTAGTCAATAGATAAAAATATTACTAAATAATAATAATAAGTAATAAAACTTTTTTTTTGTGAATCTAATGGATTTCTAAGCAAAAATAAATAATATAAAATAAATAATATAAAAATCATATATATATTTATTGCCTCAAAAAATTTTTAGTGTTTAGTTTGTATCTAAAAATATACTGTATATATATATATATAAATATATATATATATATATATCTCATGGGATTTAAATACATATGATATCCTACTATTTGTTGATTGAATGATATATGATATCAATATTATTTATATATATTAATAAATCTGCTATTTATAGCTCAAAAAACAATCATCATCAAAAATACACACACAAAAAAACACTAAATAAAATGTGGGGGAAAAACAAAATCCCACCCCCACCCCCCCGAAAAAAAACTATTTCCTATATAAAACATATTTAGTTAAATATTAATAGTATTCAATAATATAATTAATAAAAAAATAATACTTTCAATTCAATTCAATATACAAATAGAAAATTAATTATAAAAATTATTTGTTTGTTTGTTTTGCTTAATAACTTAATATAGCATTATATCGAAAATAATAATATAACCAAAAAAAAATTATAAATATTTTTTTTTTAAATTTAAAATAATATAGACCTGAATGCCGATTGTCGATGACATCGGACACCGTTTTCCAGATCCGAGTAACCCATACCCTCTGTCCAAACATGTCTACCCATTAGGGTTACACCTATGGCCAGACATGGTATACCCAATAGACTTCTCAGGGTTTCAATTGTTTGCCTCGACTCTACTATAGCACCGTTAAGTCGACGATCATCTGATACGGACGGGTAGTTTAGGGTCAGTTCATCCGTTAGTTTTTCAACAATTATCGGACGATCGGACGTATAGTTAACTGTTAATTAAAATAATAAAATATTAGTTAATATTCATCCAAAAAAAATATATATATAACAAAACAAAAATAATAATATATTTTTATAGTATATCCACAAAAAAGTTTTAATTTTTTTTTATTTTCAAATAATAATTATAATAATAATAATAATATTATCATAAAAAAAATATTTAGCTATTTATTTAATTAGTAATAACTATTTAAAAAAAACAATTTTTAATTATTTACTCTATATTTATAATTTAAAAAAAACAAAAATATTTCCAAACTAATTACAAATAAAAATTTAAAAAAAAAGTTAACTAAACTATTAAAACAAATTTTTTTAGTAATTAACAATTAAAATTAGTAAATAAATTATATAATAATAATAATTATTATATATTATATAAAATTATTATATAAAAACAACAAAATTATAACTAATTATAAATTTAATATTAACTTTAACTAATTAAAATAAACTAATATATATATATATATATATAYAGTACCTTGATGATTTAATTTATCACATTTATTATTATTTTTGTCCATGGTCGTTTTGAAAAACATATAGCCAACAATTGACGTGCATATCATTATAGTTAGTATCAGATAAAACATTAGATGCAATTCAAGATTGGTTTTATGGCGCAAACAATTCATTATTATTATTGAATTATTTAATCTTTTAAATTATTAATAATAACAACAATAAGATAGAGAATATAATAATAAAATATTTAAACAATTGTTTTTTTATTACTATAATTGTTGATTATCTGTAATAATTAAATTGAATTTTAATTATTCATTTAAAAAATGGGTTTGAAATCAAAACCTCTTTAACAATATAAATAATAAAACATTTAAATTAATTAATTATTTAATTTGAAAACTAGAGAGAGAGAGAGAGAAAGAGACATTAAATTTATTAATTATTAA
This sequence comes from Oppia nitens, assembly GCF_028296485.1. Lineage (NCBI taxonomy): Eukaryota > Metazoa > Arthropoda > Arachnida > Sarcoptiformes > Oppiidae > Oppia > Oppia nitens. The sequence continues at coordinate 417,459 of NW_026533190.1, forward strand.
TCAATTAATCAAAAAATAAATTTAATATAACTTTAATATATTTATATCATTAATATTATGTATTATATATATATATTACTCTACATTACCTGTAATTACTATTATGTTTGAGTGTCTCAATGGGATTGCTATTATCATTAGTAATATTGTAATTATTATGATTAATATGATTATTATTATTATTATTAAAATTATTGTTAGCAAATTGAAATGACATTATTGTGGATTGAAAAGCGCTTATATTAATACAAATTAAAATAAATATAGTTTGAATAAATTTTATTTTTTGCAAAATAAAAAAATATATACTAACAATTAAAATATTATTTTTGATATGTTTTTATTGTTATCATATTATTCAATAACTAATGTATTATTACTATTATTATTATTGAATTCAATATATAATATATATATATAAATATTTTATTATTATTATTATTATTGTCGTTAATATTACATTTATTGTTATACAGATTATAATAGATAATATATATATATATATATATATATATTACTAATAAATTTAATTTAAAATTTAATACTAATATATAATAATAACAATAATAATAATAATCAAATTACTTTATTAATTAATATATGTTATTTAAAATTAAAATTAATAAAATTATTAAAATAAATTTAAATTATATATAAAAGTATTATTTTATTAAAAAATTAATAAAATAATACTTTTATATATAATTTATAAGTATATAATTATTTATAATTATTTTATTTTTAGAAAATATTTAATAATTTTTTTTATTAATAATTTTTTTATAAATAAATTTATAAAAATTTTAAAAATATTTGTTTTGCATGAATAAGTTTGTATATAAAAAAAACTTATTGTTAATTTTTATTTCAATTAATAAATAATACATAATATTTTATTTGTATAAAAAAAATAATAATATTCATTATCAAGGACACATTATATTGTTATTTTTAGATAAATTTTTAAAAAATATTCATAATTTAAAAAAAATTGTTTATCTAAAAATAATTTTTACTTATTATATGATTACAATAATATATATATTTTTTTAAATTAAAGTTATTTACTAAACTTATTAATAATTTATTTCTATGTATTTTACGGTAAAAATAAACTATATTTCATATATTAAAACATTATTATATATATATAATAAATAACATAAATAACTAACACTAACTATCAATATATATATATATATATAATTATATTTTTTAATATTATATCATAAAATATAATAAAAATACAATAAATAGCTTTTATTGATAGTATTAATGATTTATTTTATTTTTTTTTGAATTATTGTTATTGTTATTAATAATATTTATTAGAAAATCTATTTTTTCTAAAATAAAAGTAAAATAGGTATTAAATCAATTAATTTTATTTATTATTATTATAAGCTATTAGTTTATGATTTATTGTTTAAAAACTTTTCAAAAAACAATTCAAATTATATTAAAAGTTAAATAAAACAAATATATAATCAAAAAAAATAGTAATATTTGTCATTTAAAACATTTATTATTAATAATTATTATATTTTATATTATAGTTATTTTTTTAAAGAAAAAAACATTCAATTAATTTATCTCAAAATTTCTTTATTAATTTGTAAAAATAAATTAATTATAACATTAAACTAATAATATTATTATAAATGATTGATTAAAAATATAAAAATATTTATTAGTAATTTACAAAATTATTTTCTTTGTGAAATGTTAGTCAAAATCAAATATATATATATTTTTTGTAACAAAAAATAAATAATATAATTGACTAATATTTTTTAAATATATGTATAAATATATATATATATTAAAATATACAGTAATATAATAAGTATAGTAAACCTATTGAACCTATAGTTTTAGTTTATAATTAATGACTTTTAAGTTTATTTAMTAAATTTTACTAAAAATAATAATAATAATTAAATTAAATATATATTAGTAATATTTATGGGGGAAAAAATTATGAGTCAAAATTTTTTTAATATTTAGTATAAATATTTTATTTAAAAAAAATCGATTAATTTATGATTAAATGTTAGTCAAAAAAAACAATGAAATAACAAAATAAAAATAATTGAATCATATTTTAAATTATTATTTTTTTGTTGATTCAAACATTTAAATACATTATTAATATATATATATATATATATATATATTGATTACTAATACTAACTAATACTAGAGTAATATTTAACATACACTCAAAAGTGTAAGCCTATCGCACAGTTAGTCACAAATTAATTAATAATTAAGTGTTTGACTGACTATCTGTCCGTCCATTGCTATAGTCATAGAAAACTACTATTATTTTGAACACACATCCCATTCCTCTCACCCTTTCCTCACACACACCCATTGAAAATGTCTATTAATAATACCGATAGTAATCATTCAAAACCGCCATCATCGGTGTTGGCCATTACCGAATCGGATGTCCAGCTAATAATGGCCAGTGGTGTACATTTGGGTACACAAAATCTTCATCATCAAATGCAACAGTATGTCTACAAACGTATCGCGGATACGGGTGTCCATATTATACATGTACGCCGAATATGGACGAAACTACAGTTGGCCGCCCGGGCTATTGTGGCCGTCGATAATCCCGGTGATGTATGCGCCATATCCAGTCGATTGTATGGCCAACGAGCCGTACTGAAGTTTGCCCAACATACCGGTGCCTGGCCAATGGCCGGCCGTTTTACACCCGGAACGTTCACCAATCAGATACAGAAAAACTATCGCGAACCGCTGTTGCTCGTAGTGGCCGACCCTCGAGCCGATCATCAGGCTATTACCGAATCGGCCTATTGTAATATACCGGTCATAGCTATGTGCGATACGGATAGTCCGATGCGTTACATCGATATAGCCATACCGTGTAATAATCGGTCGGTTCAGTCGGTTGGCGTAATCTGGTGGCTACTGGCCCGTGAAGTCCTGCGTATGCGCGGATCGATTGGCCGATCGATGCCCTGGAACGTAATGGTCGACTTGTTTTTGTATCGGGAAGCGGAAGAGCCGTCGGCAGTGGCCGACGGCGGTCCCGATAAAGACCCGCTAGAGTTGCATCAATTGCTCGGTAACGACGGCGCTGATGGCCGTATGGATGGACAACATGAGAGGTCAACTGTTGGTGGTTTTGGCGGCACTGCTGACGGCGACCTATGGTTTGATATTGACGGCACCCGCGGCCTTAAAGATATGGTTATACACAACAGCGGCGGCATTTCATATGGTAATCAGCCGGCAGTGGCCAGCGGACAACTACCGATTAATACTACTAATGGTGGCCATCATAAGCAGCAGCTGACAACCAATAGAGAGCCAATCATATCGGAGGACAACAACGATTGGGGCGGCAATACTGACCCGTCCGATTGGACATAAATATTATTAGTCCCATACTCACCCCACCCCTCCCCTACTCTACCCCCACACCCACTACATAACACCCCTAAACTCTGGATTATTAAATGMGAAAATTAAATACTGATTACAAGTTTTTTTTTTTTGAATATATGTTTTGTTTTGTTAATTCAATTATCTGACTATAAATTATATTTATATAATTAATTATTATAATTTTTTTTTTTGTAAAATTTTTTTGTAACAATTAATATTGAAAATTATGTTATTATTATTATTATTATTATTATCATAAACTGATTGTCTATAAAAAAAACTATAGTTATTAATAACTTTATATAATTATTTTTTTTGATAATATAATTAATAATAATTCAATTTGTTTGTTTGTTATTTAGATGATTTAATTACTGGTTATGTAAATGCTAGATTGTTTGCTTTGATAAATAAAATTATGATTAAATATAAATTATGAAAATATTTTTATTTAAAATTTTAAATATTACCTAATAATAAAAAATTGCCTAAAATTACCTTTAATTACATAATGGTATTTAATATTACCTAATATTAAATAATATTACATAATATTACCTAATATTACATAATATTACCTAATATTACCTAATTTTACCCAATATTACATAATATTACCTAATATTACCTAATATTATATAACATAAAAAATTAAAAAATATTATATAATACCTAATATTTTAGAAATATGAAAATTATATTTAAATTTTACCTAATATTACATAAGATTACCTAATATTACCTAATATTACCTAATATTACCTAATATTACATAATATTACATAATATTACCTAATATTACCTAATTTTACCCAATATTACATAATATTACCTAATATTACCTAATATTACCTAATATTACCTAATATTACATAATATTACCTAATATTACCTAATTTTACCCAATATTACATAATATTACCTAATATTACCTAATATTATATAACATAAAAAATTAAAAAATATTATATAATACCTAATATTTTAGAAATATGAAAATTATATTTAAATTTTACCTAATATTACATAAGATTACCTAATATTACCTAATATTACCTAATATTACATAATATTACATAATATTACCTAATATTACCTAATTTTACCCAATATTACATAATATTACCTAATATTACCTAATATTACATGATTACATAAAAAATTTAACTTTAGATACAGTATATACTGTATATATATATACTAAAAAAATGATTAATAATTTTACTGTAAATAACTTTTATTTACTAATAAATWTTTTTTTATATAAAAAAATGGTTATAATTTATATATACATATAATATATTATACATAGAGTACACATATAAAATAGTTAGTCAATAAATATTAATACTATTACATTATTATTAATCTATATATACATTAATTAATTAATTATAAATACAATTATATATATAAATTTATATAACAATTTTTAATTTTGTTGTGTATAAAAACATATGTATAATATATGTATAATACAAATAAAAAACATTTATTAACAATGATGATCTTGATCAATTTTATATTATTAAACTGCAGTTTGCTGTACTTCAATGCCATCTATATCCTGCCAATTGAAATATAATATTTAAATTATTAGTTATTTAAATTAAATATATATAATGAAAATCTAAATTTATAACCAAAAAAAATAATAATTATTATTAACCAAAAAATACAAACAAACAAACATATTATTATATTAATGATTATTATTATTATTATTATTATTAATAATAATTTGAAATAATTTGCTATTTTTTTTATTAAATTATAATTTCTAATAATTTTTTAAATAAAAATTATTATTAATATATATATATATTATTATATTAAGAAATAAAAAATGATTTGTAAAAAAATAATAATTAAAAACTATTTAAATAAATTAAATAATAAAATAAATAGTTTAAATAATACTTAAAATATTTTTTGTTGATATCCTTAAAAAACATTTTTAGAAATTATAATTTTRAAAAAAGTAATGTTTTTTAAGGATATTAACAAAAAAATTGTATATCTTTTAAGTATTATTTTATTTAAAATATTTATTTTAACTATTAATTTATTTTAATTAATAGTTTTTAAATTAATATAATTTTTACAAATCATTTTATTTCTCTTAAATATAATAATAATAAATATACTAATAATAATTTAAAAAAAAATAATTATTAGAAATTATAATTTAATAAACAAAAAGTAATTAAAAAAAAATATTATTAGTATTAATAATAATAAAAACTATTAAATAATTAATTAAATAATTACATTAAACATAATATARTAATATATATACTAATAATATTAGAAATTAATATAAAAAATTATTAGAAATTATAATTTAATAAAATAAAAGTATATTTAAAAAAAAATATTATTAGTAATAATTATAATAATAATACTATTAATTAATTAATTAATTATAATTACATTAAACATAAATGTTTGATGAACTATAACCCCAGTAGTATTGGTTGAATCGTTGATTATATTATTGGACTCATTATTATTATTAATAATATTATTATTTGAATAATATGTTTGTTGTATCAGACCATCCCTGAGCTCAACTGTCTATTATCAACACAAAAAAAAAATAAAATTATTAATATTTAATAATCACATTTGAATATAATATAAAAAACACAACAACAACCAATAAATCATATAATGATAATAATAAATAATACATTAATAATAATAATAATAATAAAAAAAAATTTGTCAAAAAATAATTGATGAAAAAAAAATTTACATTTTATTTCAAACACAACTGAAAAACTTCATCAATAATCAAACAAACAATAGTAGAAATATATATATATATTAATATATATCTATGCACTCTATATATATATATATATATATATATATATATATATATAAATATATAAATTCATAAATAATATAAAATATAATTTTTCTCTCTCTCTCTCTCTCTCTCTCTCTCTGTCTCTCTCTCTCTCTCTCTCTCTCTCTCTCATCTCATTTTCAAACCAATTGTGTTATTATTATTATTAGTAGTATTTATTATTGTTGTTGTTGTTGTGTCTGTCATTTCATTTATCATTTATATTATTATCTCTCTCTYTCTCTCTCTCTCTCTCTCTCTCTCTCTCTCTCTCTCTCTCTCTCTCTCTCTCTCTCTCTCTCTCTCTCTCTCTCTCTCTCTCTCTCTCTCTCTCTCTCTCTCTCTCTCTCTCTCTCTCTCTCTCTCTCTCTCTCTCTCTCTCTCTCTCTCTTAGTCTCTCTCTCTCTCTCTTCTCTCTCTCTCTCTCTCTCTCTCWCTCTCTCTCTCTCTCTCTATATATATATATATATATATATATATACTGTATATATATATATCTTGTAAATTCAATTCATGCATATGTAATGTGCATATGAATTATTATTATTATATATACAAATTTTTTCTATCAAACTGACAATAAAATACTTATAAGTTATACAATATATAAGCAAAAAATTGTTGTAAAAAATATATTTTTTGACATTTATGTAAAGCATAATTGTCTTTATATATATCATATATATATTGTATATATGATAACATAGAGTGGATGAACAAAAAATTGGAAATCAATAAATCAATGAATATATAAATTATATATTATATATAAAAAAAATTGTTCACCAAAAAAAAATATTAATAATAATAATAATATTTTTTGAATATAAAAAAAATATTATCTATACTACAGGTTATTATTATTACTACTATTATTAATATAGAAAAAAAGTACAGAAAAAATATTGAAACTTAAAACATAAAATAATTTTTTTTATAAAAAAAAATAAAATAAAAAAGTTTTACCAATAGTTAGGACAAATAGGACATACCTTTCTGGGCTTAGTTAGGGTGCCGTTAGTTAACAACAAACCATTGGCAGTGTTGGTGTTGGGGTTATTGTTAACTAATATTGATTTAATTGGTTTCTGTTGTAAAACATTATCAATAATATTATTATTATTACTACTATTACTGGTTGTTGTCGTTGTTATGTTTGATATGGATATTAAATCATCTCTCGAGTCATTAATAATAAATAAATCGATATTTTTTGTATTATTATCGATAATAGATTGTCGATCTGAATATATATATATATATATATAAAAAAAATTAAATTAATTTTTATTAAAAAAAATTATTGATATAACTAACCACACGGTATAACATCGGGTCCTTTAAGGCCGGGTCCCGGCGGGTCGTCAACAACATAGCAATTGTTGGTAACGGCATTCAGATGACTACCAGTCCCCCCAACACCACCACCAGTAGTAGTCCCACCACTACTAGTGCTTAATATATCGACAATACTACTACTGCACTGGTAGTCTTGACTGGTTGTTTGTAATGATAGTGCACTTTAAAAATACATATAAATAATTAAATTAAATAAAACAAATTAAATGACAATTTTATTTAATTAGTTATTTTGTATATGGGGATATTCACATATTACGTTCGCACTTTTTTTAAAAAAAGAATTCTAGACCCCCTCCCTCCCCTATGTTCGCATATAATCATTATAAATACAATTTTATTTAATTAGTTATTTTTTAAACATGGAGGCTATTCACATATTACGTTCGCACTTTTTTAAAAAGAATTCTAGACCCCCTCCCTCCCGTATGTTCGCATTTAGTCATTATAAATATTTATGTTCACATGCAAATAACCGCTAACCCCCCCCCCCTCACCCACCCCACCACTAAAAAAATAAAATATCTAAATGCGAACCTACTTAAGATCACTACCCCTCCTCTCCCCTTGTTTGTAAAATTTCGCTTAGGTCGACCAGCCCCCTCCCCCACATCAAATACGAACGTAATATGTGAACCATCACTATAAGCAAAATTTAATTATACTGTATATACCGTATACAGTATTAGTTGAGTCATTCATTTTTTTATTTGTTTTTTTTTGCTAATAATTTAATTATAATTATCAATCAGTTTAATGGATAACAAATAAAATATACAAAAAAAATAATAATTAAAAAAAAATCAATCAATACTTTTGTCTGATTTGTTGTTCCCGTTTGTCTTTTTCTTCGTCCTGTTGTTTGATTTTGCATATAATGATAACAATGACAACAATTAGTATTAGGGACAGTAAGGCACCGATAATTATGGCCAGTATGGGCTCGTAGTCCAGTTCCTGATGACCGGAAACTATAGCCAAAAAAAAAAATAAATCAAAAATAATTAAATCAAAAAAATTAATTGTAATAATAAAATAAAATTTTTTTAGTTAATAAAACATTGAAATAAATTATTTTTAGATAAAATATTAATGATAAAAAATAATTAATTGTAATTGGGTGTTATTTTCTAAAAAAAATAAAAATAATAATTTAATAAACTTATATAATATGTTTTAAACATTTTAAGCATAATAATTAAATATATAATTTTTTTTATATAATATAATAAATCAAAATTATTGTTTTGTTTTTTTTTGGATTAATACAATATTTTGATTAATTTTATATCTCATATATATAAAAAAAATAAATAACTTATTCAATAGATTTATTGGTCATTTGATTAAATAATAATAATATTATAATAAATATTTTTTTTTAAAACAAACTAAATATTTACGTATAATTGTTGATAATCTAACCAAACAAAAAAAATTTCAACAAAAAAATACTTTAATAGTCACTAATTGAAAAAATAATTGAAAAATAAATAAATAAATAATAATTAATCATTAATTGGGTACTATTTTTACTGAGTATTATTAACTTTGTGTTTAGTCTAAACAGTTTAATCAAAATAAACTAATATAATATGTTTTAAACATTTTGCATAATAATAATTAAATTAATAATAATATAATAAATAAAAATTTTGTTTTTTTTTTTGGATAATAATACAATATTTTGATTAATTTTATATCTCATATTAAAAAAAATAAATAAATAACTTATTCAATAGATTTTTTTGTTTTTTGTTGTTTTTATAATATTATAATATTTTATATATTTGTTTATTGGTTATTAACAACAAAAAAATAAATAAATAATAAAATAAAAATTATATATCTATATATATATATATCACTTATACTATTAGCATATAATAAATATTTTTAAACAAAACAAACAAACAAAAAATATTATAAAACAACTATAAAAAACATTTACTATAATTGTTGATAATATTAAAAAAATAGAAAATAAATTTCTCAAATTTTGTAAATAAAAAATAATTTCAAAAAAAAATATATGAATAGTTACTAATAGAAAAAATACTAAATAAAAATAAATAAATAATAAAATAAAAATTATATATCTATATAGTATATAGTATATACTTTATATCACTTATATTATTAGCATATAATAAACATTATAAAACAACTAAAAAAAAAACATTTACTATAATTGTTGATAATATTATTAAAAAAAATAGAAAATAAATTTGTTTCTGAAATTTTTTTGTAAACAAAAAATAATTTCAAAAAAAATATATGAATAGTTACTAATAGTTAAAAAATACTAAATAAAAATAAATAAATAATAATAAAAATTTAATAAAGTTTTTCATCAGCATTTCCAGCACCTAATTTCGTATTCACAGTCGATAGTGTCGACACAAACATTTGTTTCGGTTCGCTCAGGCCTTTGGCATTCAAGGCATACAAATTCACTGTATAGTCGGTACCGGAGGACAGTTGGTCGATGAAAAATACGGCACTTGTAGTCAGGCTCAAGTTTTTCACTACAGTCTGGTAGACAGTGTCGACAATTTGGCCGAAAAATGTCTGCCGTAGTCCTTGGCTGTCGCCGGGCAGGCACTCGATGGTCAACGATTGCATCGTACGATTGATGACCAGACAGCCGTTTAGGGGACGGGGAGGTACGGCTGTTATTATATGATAGACACACGGTTCACGTTGTAGGCCGATCTCATTTTTCGACCAACACGATACGAGACCAAAATCGTCGGCCGATCGGACAGTAAACTGTAGATCACTGGTCAGATCATTGCCGCCGACACCGTCGCTACTACGGGTCGATGTTGAGGAGGACGTATAGCGGCTTGAGTTGACCTCCAGATTGTTGAATGTCCAGTAAAACGATACGTCCGTCGATGGTTGGGCTTCGACCGAACACCTGAGCACTTGAGACTCGTTGATGGCCATAGCTATCGTATGCCTGACCTCTGGGTTTCGGCAAATTGGTGTGTCTTTTGTAATTATATACACAAACTTATAGTTAGTTTTTTACAAAACTAAACAAAAATTAATTAATTATATGATAGCACTTACACCTGAGGTCGAGCATCACCTCATTGCTGACACCCCGGCCCTCAAGATTACGGGCACTGCAGCTATATTTCCCTCGATGTCGGGGTCGTAGCTCATGTATGATAAGCGTTGAGTTGGCTATTACTACACCTGAAAATAATTAAAAAATAAAATAAAATAAAATACATAACAAAAATAAATAATTAAATAAATAGTAAAATTGTTTTTTATATATAGAAAATTAATTGCAACCAAATTGTCATTAAAGTCCCACTAAATTCCCATTAAATTCCCAATAAATTCCCACTAAATTCTCACTAAATTTCCACTAAATTCCCATTAGATTCCTACTAAATTCCCACTAAAATTTCACTAAATTCCCACTAAAATTTCACTAAATTCCCACTAAATTCCCACTAAATTCCCACTAAATTCCCACTAAATTCCCACTAAATTCCCACTAAATTCCCACTAAATTCCCACTAAATTCCCACTAAATTCCCACTAAATTCCCACTAAATTCCCACTAAATTCCCACTAAATTCCCACTAAATTCCCACTAAATTCCCACTAAATTCCCACTAAATTCCCAATAAATTTCTATCTAAATGATCCAACAATTTGGTTGCAATTAATTATATATATATATATATTTATAGAGTAACTTATAATCAAATTTATAACACTTAACCAACAATCAAAAAACGATAGTTAATTAATAAATAAACAAATAATACTAACCGTTAGTATTGTCGGCAATAATCTGTGAGCCATTGAACATAAACTGTATATCTGTGGCTCCGGGATTTGATTTGATTGTACAGTCCATCACCGTTTCTGATCCCTCTCTAAGTACTACTAATTTGCTTTTCTTGCCAATAGTTAGCGTAACTTTTGGATCGTCTATTAAATAATGATAATAATAATTATTAGTAGTATTAGTATTATAATAATAATAGATATAATTTTTTTTTTGGTTATATTTCTCCTATAGTTTTATTTAGGAGGATATTATTATCACTGGCAAAGCACCGGTAGGTTATACTATATATATATATATATTATATTATATAAATTATATAATAAATCTACGATCGGATTCAAATTGCCTCTCATTATATATAACTTATTTTTTTCTCAGTGTGTGTTATATTATATATATATATATACTGTATATATCAATGTTAACAGTATATAAACTATAGATTTATCTAATTTTCTCACCAAAAAAAATAATAATAATAATAATAATAATAATAAAATAAAATAATCTATAAACTAATACTACATATATATTATATAGGATTTGATCGGTAAGTACTTATAAATTACTTATCAGATATAATGTATATATATATATATATATATAYATACTGTACTTATATATATATATATATATACTGTATAATACAGTACTGTATCTATAAAAAAAAACATTATAACACTTTGTTATTTTGTGGATAAAAATTTAAATAATATGTTTAGTAAAAYATATAGCATATAATAATATTAACGATATGCTAATAAAGTTGATAAAATAAATTATTGGATTATTATTATTATTATTATTAGATTGAAATAAAAAAAATTGTGTATAAATTTCATAAACTAAATTCACTAAAATTAAATATATGTTGAAAATTAGATATATTAATATATATATATTGAAAAATAAAATAAAGTTTTAATTAAATTATTTATATAAATATAATTTTTATAATTTTTGTGTTTTTTCTGTTTTAAAAATTTATTATTAATTTTTATTATTATTATCAAATATATCAAAAAATATAATATATTCAAAATTTATCCAGAAAAATAAAAAAACTAAAAAATAAAAATAAATATCATTTATCATTTAATTCACAACTATTATTGATAATATAACTATTAAACTTATGGTATAATTAATTAATTTTATTTTAAAAATACAAACAATTTTTGTTATTTAATTAAACTTATTTAGGGGATAGAAAATAAAATAATAAAATATATAGATAATTTGTCTAATAAAATTATATATATATAATATATATATTTGGATAAAATTAATACATACAATAAACTTGCAGCTCCCAGCCCTCCTCAATAAATCCCTGRTTGGGCAGCCCCTGTATCCTAGGATTTTGGGCACGACATATCAATAAGGCATTATCATCGGAAACGGTAGGCATCAGATTCAATATACTAGTGGTAGTGTTGCCATCCGATGATACCGTTTCCCTGTAATATAACGTAAAAAAACATCAATTTATTTTTTTAATAAAAAAACTTTTAGATATAATTTTTTTTGGATAAAATATGAAAAAAATCAAAAATTAATTAATTAATTAATTAAATTTGTTTTCAATTCAATACTAACTGTGAATGTTGTAATTGTTTGCCATTTTTGAACCAAACAATCACTGCCGGCGGTCGTGAACCTAATTGTTTCAAATAATAATAATAATAATAATTATTATTATTTTCAAATTAATTTTAAATTATTATCATATTTATAGTAACTAATTATTAATAATTAATTAATTAATTAATTAATTAAATATACCATTTGTTTGACAAATTATCTCGACTTTACGTCCGGCGGACAGCATATTACTGACGGATACAATATTAACAGTTTGTGGCAATACTTATTGAAAAATATATATATAATTAATTAGTTATAAAATAGTTATAACAATAATAATAATAATTAAATAAAATATATAATTTATAGTTTATTTTCATATGATAAATATAACAATATAACTATCAATAATAATGATAATAATAATAATAATTAAATAAAAATAATTTATAGTTTATTTTCATATAATAAATATAAATATAACTATCAATAATAATAATAATAATAATACTAATAATAATAGATTAATCAAACAATTAGCTCTAGAAATATCTAGTGTTCAATCATATTAATAGTTAGATAAAAAAATAATTAATAAATTTATAAATATAATGTATATATATATATAATTTTGTTGTCAAAAAAATACTAACAATTAATTTCTAACAAATATTAGATATTGTTTTTTGAAAATTAATTTTCAGGGTTTTAGGGGTTTCAGGGGGTTTGGGTTTTAACAKTACATTAAACAACTAAAAACTATTTACTACTACTACTACTACTACTACTAATAATAATAATAAAACAAAACAAAAATAATAATAAATTTATAATTTATGAAAAAACAAAACAATAATAATAATAATAATAATTTCTAACAAATATTAGATATAGTTTTTTTGTTGTTGAAAATATATTAAATTAAAATATTAAATTATATCTTAAAATAAATTAAATATCTAGTGTTCAATCATATTAATTAGTTGGATAATAAAATAATATTTTTTAACCAAAAATCTAATTAATAAATATATATATAATTTTGTTTTCAAAAAAAATAAATAAATAATTAATACTAACAATTAATTTCTAACAAATATTAGATATAGTTTTTTTTGTTATTGAAAATATCTTAAATTAAAATATTAAATTATATCTTAAAATATTTTAAATATCTAGTTTTCAATCATATTAATTAGTTAGATAATAAAATAATATTTTTTTACCAAAAATCTAATTAATAAATATATAAATATATATATAATTTTGGTGTCAAAAAAAAATATAATAATAATAATAATAATAAATACTAACAATTAATATCAATAGTAAACGATCGGCGTATCGCTGATTGGCTATTATTGGCTACAAAATTATCGGCTAAACAACTGTAGTTAACTAGTAGGTCGGTGCGCGACAAATTATATACATGTATATCATTGACAACAGTTGATAGACCATTAGGACTGACAGTATAGGTATTGTCAATAAGGGTCGACCCGTCGCCCCTATACCAGTGCAATACTGGCGGAGGATTTCCTAATAATCAAAAAGTTTTTTAATTTAGTTATATATATATATATATTTAATATATAGATTTGATCTATACCTCCATCAGCCTGACAGGTAAACACCAGATCCATGTCCTGATCGTATGGTCCGACAACAGTACCGTCCGGTACTACTGAGCCGTTCAGATCGCGTATCACAACTGAATGAGGAGGCACTACACATAATACCCGTCCCCACCAAAAAAAAATAATAATTATTATTATTAKTAGTAGTAGTAGTAGTAGTTTCGGTTAAAATAAATTATACAAACAAACAATAATAATAACCATGGGTTTTTTATAGTATATCAACAACAAAAATAACTAAACTATTTATTAATAATAATAATAAAACAAAAAATAATAATAAATTAATAATTTATGAAAAAAACAAAAATAGTTAAACAAAAAAAATAATAATAATTTCTAACAAATATTAGATATAG
>NW_026533190.1:447500-457500 GCF_028296485.1 Oppia nitens
CTACAAATATATATATTGCATATATTTTGCTAATTTCTAATTCAAGTTAATAACAATAATAATAATACATTGTATTAAAAATTACATTAAATTAATACACATAAAAAAGTCAACACACATATGAGATTTTTTTTTTAAAAAATAATTTGCATTTTAATAATGAAACTAATTTTTATTTTATTATTTTTAATCTTATCGTATAATGTTTTTATTTTTGAAATGAAAATTTGCATATAATTTACATAGTATTATGTATTCAACTAAAAAAAATAAAATAAAATCAATTTATTATACTGTATATACTAATATACAGTATATATATATATATATATATATATATAAGTTTATTATTATTATTATTATTATATCATAGTTTAAATGCAAATTATTGTAAATATACGCTATTTTAAACTTTTTTATTATTTAAATTTAATTTAATTTTCATTTTTTTTGTTTGTTTATGTGTGCGTATGATATCTAATGTTTTATTATTATTATTATTTTTTCTATAATATTGAAATTTTTTATAGTAAAACAAACATTAAAAATTATTATTATTATTATTAGTTTCATTGAAATAGTATTTAAGATAATTTATTTGTTCAAAACTTATTTATCATAATTATTAAAAAAAATTAAATTATTAAAATATAATTTATTTATTTGTTATTATTTTAACATTTTAATAAAATTTAATAAATAAAATTTATTCAAAATGTATAAATATTAATGACTTATTAACATTTTCTTAATAATTTAATATATATATATTAAGTATAATTATTAAAATATTTTGAATATTAAGTATATATATATATATACTTAATATTTAGAGGAGAAAACATAAAAATCAAAAAATTATAAAAACTTTGTTATTATTTTTATATTTTTATAGTAGTTTTATCTCTTAAGAAAATAATTTGATTATAAATTATAATATCATTAAAACATAATATATATATATCTTATTATTATTATTCAGCTAAAGATTAATTTAATATTAAAAAAATACATTAATTTGAATATATATTAGAAAATTAATTAAATAAATATATATATAAAATCTCATTAAAACATAAGGAGAAAAAATGTGTTTAACTATTACTACTATAATATAATACAATACTTTTATTTTTATTATTAAATTTGTTTATTTGTTATAAATTTATCGCAAAATTTATGATAAAATTACTTTCTATGCATACATTAAATAACAATATATTATTAATAATTATATTATTAAATTCTTGATAAAATTATAATAAATTTTTGTTATTATTATTATTATTATTATTTGTGCACATATTTATACCATAAGTAATATTGTTTAGACATATATATACTGTATATATATAATATTAAAGTAATATTATAACTTATAAATTGAATATTAAATATATAGTATTATAATAATAGTATACATATTATATATTATCAATATATAAACTAATTTTATTAAAATATATTATATAAAAATTTTTTAAAAGTTTTAATTTTCTATTATTTATATTTTAAAATAGTAAATATTTTTTTGAATATTTAATTATTATAAATATATTTATGGCACAAAATAAAAATTAGAAAATATATTTTAAATTTATAAATTAATAAATAATAATTGAAATTAATGTAGAAAATTATAATATCAATACTTGTATATCATTGTATAAAATTAACAAATATAATAGATATACTTAAAATCAAATAATCAATAAAGACAATTAAATTTTTATTTAAGATTATATATAATATTTATTTGCAATATATTTGTTTAATATATTGCAAAATAAATGTAATGATTATTTATTTAAAAAATAAAACGATTGGTCCTTAAAAATTTATTTTTTTAGCCAATTTTCCAATAATGTAATAAAAAACAATCCATTATTGTGTGTCAATGTGTATGTATGAGTGTATATGTATGTGTGTGTATGTATATGTGTGTATGTATATGTGTGTATGTATATGTGTTTGTATGTGTGCGTTTGTATTTATGTATGTATGTATGTATGTATGTATGTGTGTGTGTGTGTGTGTATGTATGTGTGTGTATATTTTTGTATGTATGTATGTATGTATCTATGTGTGTATGTATGTGTGTGTATGTATGTATGGATGTATGTATGTGTTTGAATGTATGTATGTGTATCTCAAGTGTAAAAACGATTAAAATCATTGTTACGGTTCAGTAGATTATAAGTCAAAACCCCTTCACAAACAAATTGGTTGACAGAGTCGTCAAAAAAAATCAACTCAAGAGTGAAAACACCAGTATTTTTAAACATCTCTCTCTCTCTCTCTTTCTCTCTCTCTCTCTCTCTCTCTCTCTCTCTCTCTCTCTCTTCTCTCACTCGCACCCACTCACCCGCTATTATTGCCCCGTTTTTTTCACCCAAGACTACTATCCAATAGGCATCCAAACATACCGATTGCCAATCACTGTACTATAAGTTATATGTCTTTTAACATTTGGTTGACATTAAATTTAACGGTCAATTTGGTACAAATTTTTGTTGTTGTTGTTGTTGTTGTTGTTATTGCTCTCATTCTTTCAATATTACATTATATTTATATTAAATTTTTTATTACATCACACATACATACATATACTCATACATACATATACTCATACATACACAAACACACATACACATACATTTACACACACATACACACACATACACACACATACACACACATACACACACATACACACACATACACACACATATACACACACACATACACACACACATACACACACACACACACACACACACACACACACACACACACACACACACACACACACACACAYACACACACACATACACACACACATACACACACACATACACACACACATAGAAACACATTTTTGTTGTAAACTATTTAAGTATATATATATAAATTTATATTACATTATTTTTTATATAACTTTTTGATATAAATCTCATAAAAATAAAATTATAATGGCATTTTATTGAACACATTGTTATACAATATATATATATATATATATAAAATATACAGTATATACTGTGTTAAGTATCTAATATTTATTATATAACTTAATATAATAAATATTAGATATTTATCAGTACTTCATATATGTTTATAAAAATTACTAAAAAATATATATATTAGTTTTTATTTATATTATATATATATTGATAGATATATATTAATTTTGACTCTAATATTCCAAACAATTTTCTAACTAATATTATTATTAAATAATTAATTTATAAACTAATTATATATGACAAATGTAATATTGAAATTGATAAATACTATTACCATTATACAGTATAGTAGTATAACATATTTAATATTAAACTAATTATTTTTTATTAATATTTTTTAAATATATTATAGTTTTTTATTTGTTAACTTAAATACAATATAAACTAATTAATTAATATAATCTATAGATAAATAACTAATAAAAAAGATTTATATTCAATATATATATATTGTATATTTGTATATAATATTTATTTATTTTTATGATTAATATACAATACTATATGTTTGTATATATACAATATATTTATAATATATATATATATATATATATATATAAAACATAAATATAATCATTTAGCTTATTTGTGTGTAAATTAATATGATTTTTTTTGTTTTTGTTTCAATGATATTATTTACAACATAAATATAATACAATTACTAATATTATAATTTATATATTGTATATTATCTATCACTTTCTTATATATATAATGTAATTATATACTCTATATTTTGTGTATAAAAATAATATATATATATGTATTATATATTATATTATTATTTTTACAGAATATTCTTTGATTGTAACTTTAAACGCTACCATAAATACAGTATAATAATAATAATTATTATAATAAAAATAAATTATACTATAATTATAATTATTATTATATGAAACAGTGTATATTATAATTTAGTGTAAATTATTTATTAAATTAATTAACAGTAAGTTGAATAATATTATATATACTGTATATAAAAAAATAATTTAATTCAAATAAATTGTATTTTGTTTGTCAATTGTGATAACAATTGAATTTTTGCTATTAATTGCTATTTTATTTAATTTGATTTTTTGTTTTTTGTTTTGTTTTTAATTAATCCATTGACTATCAAACAAACAAACAAATAAAACAAAAATACAAACGAAAAAAAACAATTATTTACACTAATAGTAGTAAAATTAGTAGTTAAATATGTATACAATGATTTTTAGTTAATTTTTTTTAAAATAAATAATTAATTATAATAATAATTTATTTATTTAGTTGTTTAATGGTAGGGTAGCATTACAACAACAATACAAAAATGTTAACTTATTTATTTAATAATTAAAATTTAATAATAATAATAATGATAATAAAAATGTTAGACAATAATTAAATTTTTATTTTAGTATATATATATAAATGAATTTATTAATGAGATAAAAATCTAGCAAATGTTTGTGTCATATAATTATTACTTATTTATAGAGAAAAAAAACATAATTATTTTATATTAGCGTATGTGTGTGTATGTGTATGTATGTATGTGTATATGTATGTATGTGTGTGTATGTGTGTGTGTGTATATGTGTGTGTGTGTATATGTATGTATGTGTATGTATGTATGTGTATATGTATGTATGTGTGTGTATTTGTGTGTATGTATGTGTATATGTGTATATGTGTATATGTGTATATGTGTATATGTGTATATGTGTATATGTGTATATGTGTATATGTGTATATGTGTATATGTGTATATGTGTATATGTGTATATGTGTATATGTGTATATGTGTATATGTGTATATGTATATATGTGTATATGTGTATATGTGTATATGTGTATATGTGTATATGTGTATATGTGTATATGTGTATATGTGTATATGTGTATATGTGTATATGTGTATATGTGTATATGTGTATATGTGTATATGTGTATATGTGTATATGTGTATATGTGTATATGTGTATATGTGTATATGTGTATATGTGTATATGTGTATATGTGTATATGTGTATATGTGTATATGTGTATATGTGTATATGTGTATATGTGTATATGTGTATATGTGTATATGTGTATATGTGTATATGTGTATATGTGTATATGTGTATATGTGTATATGTGTATATGTGTATATGTGTATATGTGTATATGTGTGTATGTATGTATGTGTATATGTGTATATGTGTATATGTGTATATGTGTATATGTGTATATGTGTATATGTGTATATGTGTATATGTGTATATGTGTATATGTGTATATGTGTATATGTGTATATGTGTGTATGTATGTATGTGTATATGTGTATATGTGTGTATGTATGTATGTGTATATGTATGTGTGTGTAAGTGTGTGTGTGTAAGTGTATGTAAGTGTATATGTGTGTATGTGTGTGTGTATGTGTGTGTATGTGTGTGTATGTATGTGTATGTATGTGTATGTAAGTGTATGTGTGTGTATGTGTGTGTATGTGTGTATGTATGTGTGTGTTATATAAGTATATACTTTATATATATATATATATATATATATATATATATATATATATATATAATAATGAAATTAATAAAGACTTGTGAATTGTGAAACAAAACAATAGAAAACACATAAAACAAATAACAAAAAAATATATTTATATAAATAAATACAATATTAAACACTTGTGTCTCTTATTTCAAGTCCAGTATATATTACTTGACTGACAAACATAATGACTGACCATTCAATTCAACTCCGATTTCTCATATCTTTTATTTTTATTATATATATATATATAAAGTATATGTGATATTAAACAATAGTATATTTGCAAACAATTTCCTAATGTATCCGATATATTAAGATAAATAATAAATGTAAGTCATTTTTTATATGTATATATATTTTATATATACTGTATATATATGTTATATCAATTAATGCATTTTTTTATTATTATTAATATAATATTTTTGTTGTTTTCTACTAATACTACAATAGTATAAGTAAAGTATAACTAATGTATTAAGTAATGGATCACAAGTGTGTGTTTATTTAGTATATATATATATATATTGTATTGTATTATATTGTATATAATTTATATAACAAACATACAAACAAACAGCACATCATAAAGATTTAACACAATATTTGACATAAACACTGAATGACATTATTATATATATATATATATATTGTTAGTAATAATATTATTAAAGATAAAATAAGATAATAGTTGATCACTAAATATAAGTTTTATATATATATATATAAATTATTATCATTACTATTACTACTTAGGATTACAGTAGTAAAGTCACACTCAATGAATGTTAAGTTAACAATAAAAACCAAATAAATATCATATATTATATCATATATTAACAAATGATTTGTCTTTTTTTAAAATTTATAATTATTATTAGTCTATTAAAAAACATTACACTTATTTTTGGGGTGAGGGGTGGGTGTTATATAATGTACTGTTAGTAAACTATATATATATATATATATATATATAATATAAAAATAATTTAATGTAATGTAAAAATAACTATACAATTGTACAGTAATAACAACAACAATAACAATCGCCACAAAAAAAATAAAAATCAAATTTTCTGTTCACGCAATATATCTATTGATACACAAAAACAAAAACAAACAAACAATAAGTTTAATCAAAAAATATTAGAAAGTTTTTTAGAGAGAGAGAGAGAGAGAGAGAGAGAGAAAGAGAGAGAAAGAGAGAGAAAGAGAGAGAAAGAGAGAGAAAGAGAGAGAAAGAGAGAGAAAGAGAGAGAAAGAGAGAGAAAGAGAGAGAAAGAGAGAGAGAGAAAGAGAAAGAGAGAGAAAGAGAGAGAAAGAGAGAGAAAGATAGAGAAAGAGAGAGAAAGAGAGAGAAAGAGAGAGAAAGAGAGAGAAGAGAGAGAGAGAAAGAGAGAGAAAGAGAGAGAAAGAGAGAGAAAGAGAGAGAAAGAGAGAGAAAGAGAGAGAAAGAGAGAGCTATTATTTTAACAACAAATATATATATATATAATAAACTAAAAAAATTTTTTTAACACTAATACTGATAATACTATTTTGTTAATAGACATTAAAAAATAAACTGATAATAAAAAAAAAAACATTTTTAATATAATATACTCTAAATAATAAAATAATTTTTTGTTTAAAATATCATTTTGTAAACTCATGTTATTTTTGGTGTCGATAATAATAATAATACAAAAATAATATTATTATTTAAAAAAAAACATTTATTAATGTATGTTTTTTTTAAATAAAAAAAGTCATAAATTTTACATTTAGTTATAATATACATAATAGATATATTTTATTATTATTATTATTGAATTATTATAGCAATGATAGTAATGTAAAATAAATTGAAATATAAATGATATCCAATATTATAGTAATAATAATAATACTGTAATAATAAAAAATATGATAAAAAATATATTCACATTGAAAAATAAATAAATATTTTATTATTATTTTTGCATTTTTTTAGTTTATTTGATATATATTTAGCACACAAATCAACCGCAAATAATATCAAATAATATTAAACTGATTAAATAATAATAATAATAATAATAATAATAATAATAATATTGAAAATAATATCTAGAAAACAACAACAAAAATTGTAATTTAATTTATTATATCAAATTATAAATAAATGATAATAAAATATTATCATTAAAAAAACAATCAATAATTATAAGTCAAATTGTAGTTTGAATATGAAAAACAATGTTTATATATAGATATATATATATATTTGTTAACAAAGAGTATATGTTAACAAATATATATAAAAAAAAGTATAGATATGTTATATCAATATATATATATATACAGTATATATCGTATATAAAAATATAATAATATATTATATATATATATTGGATTGCATTTTGAGAGATGCCTTTCAAGACAAACATACATACAGTATATATGCCTTTCCCCAGTAAATCATAAGATTTTTTTTTTGTTGTTTGTTGGGGTCATATCATGCCTTGTTTTTTTCAAGAGAGCTGAAAGAGAGAGAGAGAGAGAGAGAGAGCATCGATATTATGGATGACTTTTTTTTCTCTCAACATTTGCTATATATTTATCATACACTTTCATCTAGTATTTTGTGTTGTTATTATTGTTGTTGATATTGTTGTTGTTGTTATTGTTGTTGATTTGGCCATTTACTATAAAAACTACTAGTGTGCTAGAATATATATACAACAGGCCATTGCCATCCCTGTGCAACTATTATATATCAAATATATATATATATATAGGAATAACACAATATTTATTGTATTTTTATTTTAGCTAACAATTCCCAGTATATACATGTACTCTCTCTCTCTCTCTCTCTCTCTCTCTCTCTCTCTCTCTTTCTCTAACTTTCTTTATCGCACACAACATCCCTGAGCCCTCATCTATCGCTCAGTTAGTCAGTCAGTCAGTCATATTCCCCGAAACCATAGCCATATATATACTGTATATACAATCTCTCTCTCTCTCTCTCTCTCTCTCTCTCTCTCTCTCTCTCTCTCTCTCTCTCTCTCTCTAATAGTAATGTCTTTTCATTTTCCAAATATGACTTTTTTTCTGTTGGCTATCCATTTGTTAGATTACTATAACATTTATATACACAAACACATAGACGAAACACTATATACTACTGTATACTCTATTTGCTATATACTATACCAACTGATGAGAGCACTGGTAGTATTACAATAATATATATATATATATACAACAAAATACTATACCCATCATCAGACCATCTATACTACTATGTATATCATCATATGTATACATATATATAAGCAATCACTATAACTATAGGAGTACTGTTTTAGCAGCAGCACTGGTAGATTTAGGTCTAATAGTTTTTTTTGTTGGTAACAATCAAAACACATATACAAACAAATAAACAAAAAACATTAGACAAATATATTGATATATAACTTATATATAAATAGATTGAAAGACAATGAAAGTGAATATCACTATACAATCACATGTTATTTATATGTAATTTTCCTATACTTTTATATACACTATATATATAGTATATACAGTATATATAATGTCAACCCATTTCTAACATATATATATAAAAACACAAAACATTACCCAAAAAAAAAATTTATACAACAAATATTACTACTAATAGCTAACCCATTGACTGTCTATTCCCTCTAATTTATAACTATTTTTTTTGTTGGTTCACTCTTTTAGCACAAATATACAGTATATATAAATATATACTTTAGATAAAACACATACAAAAACAGTACAGTACTTAACAGTATCTTTTTAGTAAAGCTTTTACTGTATATATAATATATATATTATATATATATATATATATACAGTATATTAATAGTAGTAGTCTTATATGTCATTAAAATTTGGCAAATTTGTGGCCACAAAACTAAAATTATTATTATTATTAATGGCCTCTCAAACAAAAAAAAATATATATATATACACAACAAATATTATTATATAATATTCAAAAATATATATATATATATATATAAATTTTTATAATAAAAAAAATTATATACATATAATACAGTATATATATATATATACGTACTGTACATGTATTTATGGTTAATAATCAACTATTTTTATTATATATATATTTTTTTTTTAAATAGGAGCTATTAATCACAATGTAAGCTAAATACAGTATCATATTATATAAAGTATATATATATATATATATTAAAGTTATAAAAATAATAATAATAATAATATAAAGTACAGTAATATGTTATATACAGTATATATATTATATTAAATATATTACTAAATTCATGCATTTAATATACAGTATATACAACAGTATAGTATATTATATACAATATTAAAACACTTGATACATACGTTATTATTATTATTATTATTTTTTTTGATATATAATTTCATTATTATTATTATTATTATAAGATTAAAAGCTT
>NW_026533190.1:462500-472500 GCF_028296485.1 Oppia nitens
TTATAAATATAAAATTAAAAAAAAATTTTGAAATAGTAATTAACAAATGATTAATGAATTTACTTAAATATTGTTATTATTATTATTACTATAATTATAATCTCAGAAAATCTCAGTAATTTTTATTATATATATATATATATATAATAACTATATATATATTTAATGAATTTTTAACTTACATTTTTTGATATATATTATATATATGTATAGTATATATCAAAGTTGATGATGACTTCAATATCACATTTACAGTCATATAATAAAACCACACAAAAAAACGGTTTTCCTGTTTTGACAGTTCCTTATAATGTCTATGTAATGACAACTGATTTTGTTATTATTATTATTATTATTGTATTTAACCAGAAAAGTGACACTAAAAACAATAGTAAAAAAATATTTAATAAAATTTTATATATTTAAACGTATATATAAAAATTTATAATATTCATATATTTATATCTTATATAATTACTACATATAATTAATATCATTTATACATGTATATCATATTATAGAAAAATTAAAAAATAATTTTTTTAATATATATATATATAATAACGATAACTATCGTATATTACTAAACAATTGATTTTTTAAATATACTATAAGTGCAATAAAATTACTTTTTTATATGCCTATGTTTTTTTTGTTTTTTTATTATTATTATATATATATAAATTATTTTTAAATTATATTTAAAAAATCAATCACACTTAAAATATATACTGTATATATGTATATACACACACACTGGTATGTATATCGGTTAGGTTACCCCCCGATTACAGTGATATATATATATATACAGTATATACCGTTTGATATACAATATATACCGTATATACTGTACTGTAAATTATATATACTTTAGTTGATTATATAACTATGTTGTCAACTATAGTGATAGTGATAGACTACTATATACGGTATATATTATTATTATTATTATTATTATAATAATAAATAAAAATAGGTTTTCGACAGAGATTTAAAACTCAATGTCTATGCTATTGTCAAAGCCATCAATATTTTATTCTCTCTCTCTCTCTCTCTCTCTCTCTCTCTCTCTCTCTCTCTCTCTCTCTCTCTCTCTCTCTTTATATTTAATCTCTCACTCACTAACACTTCAATACTAATTTAAGTTAAGTTTACACCAGTAGTAGAGTATAAAAAAAACTTTTATAAATTAAATTACGAAAACTTAAAGGAAAACTACTTAAAAACAAAACTAAATAATAAAATAAGATTTTTTATTCTCGGAGAGGATTTGATTTTATTTATAGTTAAAAAATAAAATCTAAATCAAATGATAAGTTAGATTAGAAAACTATTACATTATATATACTGTATATATATATATAATCTATATCTTAGTGAAAATGATATTTGTTTTATCTTTATCTATCTGTATATATATTATCAATACTTAAAACACATTTATCTATATATATATATATATATATATATATATATATATATATATTTGCACTGCAAATAATAGTGATGATAATATTGCTTATCCCAACAATTTTTTATACTGTCTTTAACACACACTTACACATACAAACACACACACACACATACATACACACACACACACACACATACATACACACACACATACATACACACATACATACAGTCGTTCACTTTCAATGACAATACTATTGAGTGAATAACAAGAAAATTATAAAGTTTTTCGACAACAATAGAGAGAGAGAGAGAGAGAGAGAGAGAGAGAGAGAGAGAGAGAGAGAGAGAGAGAGAGAGAGAGTATTATATATTATATTAACTGAAAATAAGAGACTAAAAAAAGGAGTGAAAGATTGCATGAGTCGAGTGATTACATAAAAAAAGAAAATCTTAACATAGAGTTAGTGAGAGAAAGAGAGAGAGAGAGAGAGAGAGAGAGAGAGAGAGTTAATTAAAGTTTGTAATAAAAAATGAGATCTAAATTTCCTATTATATTATATACAACTTGTATAATACAAGTACTGTATTTAATACTAAATACAACAGTAAAATAGAAATTAATAGAAAAATATAAAAAAAACTAAATACAAATAAATTGACTACAATTTTGCTGAATTACATACACACCAAAAAAAATTAAGTAAAATAAAACAGTATTTGTTTTATTTTAATTTATTTTATTTTTTTTTTGTTGGTATCATCTCTTTTCACTATCTTTTATAATAATTAAATATTTAGTAACTATAAGTACTTGAAAAGCTATTATAAATCTAAATATTAATATTTATATACAATATATACTTATTTTTATAATTGTTAAACAAATTACTTTAATTATTATATATATACTAACAATAATTACAAACAAAAAAAATTAATATAAAAATATTATTTTTATTCACTAATTAGTTGTTATTATATATAAACTTTCAACTTGTTATCTAATAATTATTAAAAAAATATTTTTTTTTATATATAGTTATTAATTAATATTTACAGTTTACAGCTATTATTATCATAACTAAACTGTAAATATTATACTATATTTATAATAATAATAATAATAATAATTTATAGTCTAATCAATTGGAAAATTAATACACAAAAAAATTGTGTTTTAATTATAATAGACACTAGTGTTTTAGTATATATATATATATTTATATATGTAATTAGGGACTTAAATTTAATGGTAAAATCCTAAATTAAATAGTAGTCCACAAATATATATATATATATATATATATATATTAGCTCTAATTATAGGTTAGGTTATTAACCGGTTAAAGTGGGTATTAGACTATCAATAAAGTGTTTATTATTTTATTTTTTGATTACTTAATTAATACATTGTTTTTGAATCCTATTATTTCGTATTATTATTATTAAAGTATAGAATTTATTATTAATTTTTTTTTGTTAATTATCATAAACTTTGTGTTATATATATATATATACAGTACTTCTACTAAACAGTAATTAAAAACAAAATTATGTGTTCAATGTGTGTGTGTGTGTGTCGGTATGTTTTTGTCGACTACGTGCCCACCAGTGATGACATAAAAAAAATCAAATAAAACTGGTATCTCATGGGACACTCAATATGCTTGCTATTTAATACTAGACACCAACACACACACACATACTTACACACACAAATTCACACACACACATATACACACATATACACACATATACACACATATACACACATATACACACATATACACACATATACACACATATACACACATATACACACACATACACACATATACACACACACACACACATATATACACACACATACACACATATACACACACATACACACATATACACACAAATACACACACACACATATATATATATATATATATATATACACACACACATTATATACAAGTGCTGTCTAATAATAATAGTAAAAAAACATTAGTCAATACAATTTGATTGAATCTAATGATTCAAATACTTAACGACTATTAGTGGACACATATGTTGACAATAAGAGAGAGAGAGAGAGAGAGAGAAAAGTCAATCAGTTTACTGATAATTATGTCGACAATTGACTTAAATAGCAGTTTACTATTGACTTATTATTTGTGTAAATAATGATTTGCAAATAAAAGTTTATATATATATATAAACTTTTATTTGCAAATATATATATATACAGTAAATATTCAATAATAATAATTATATTATTATTATTACTACTAAAATGTTTTACATTTAAGATAATTATGATAGAAATTAGTCAAAAACAACAATAATTATTCAAAAATATTTATTTATTTAATTAATAGGAATTTTTAAAAAAAAATTAAATAAATAAATGTTTATCAAACTTTTCTAACACTAATGAACTGAAAAATATTTATTTATTTACATTATTAGTGAATATAATAAATAAATACTTATTATTATTATTATTATTATTATTATTATTATTATGTGTTATCCAAAAAATAAAATTTTTAATTTCAAGCAGTTTTATGTTTGTTAGTTATATTAACTACTATGTAATGTTTAGAGTAGTTAATATTAATGGCAACAATTTATATTAAATATTTAAGATATAATAATATTAATATCAATTTTGTTATTATTATTATTAGTATTATTACTTTATTACTAAAGTTAGCTAAACTTTAGCTTAAAAAAAATGTTTTAATAAATATATATAGATTTATATATCAATAGTCATTGAAAGTGTTATTATTTTTTTCGGTTATTATTATTATTATTATTACTATAATATAATAGTCAATGAAAATTAATACTACCATTGAATGGGGCAATAAATGTTATGGTGCAATATATATATATATAAACTACTATATTATTATTATTATTATTATTATTATACAGTATATACTCTATATATACAATATATATATTTAATACATAATATTAATTAAAATATAAATAAAATTAATTATATTTTTTTATCGGATTAGTAAACTACTGTACAAAATATATTTATCTATTAATAAATTTTGTTGTTATTGTACAAAAAAAAAATGCTAAAATATATATATACAGTATAATAGTAAAATTTGATGACTTATAATTTGTTTAAATTGTTAAAATTTGTTATAATATAATACAAAGTACTTATGCAAATAATACATGTATTAAAGTTTGAATAGTATTTATAAAATTTAAGAAAATTTTCCATAAAAATAAATACTACTATAAATATTATATAAATAATTATTATATTAAACCATATATACATAAATGGTTAAATAAGTCATTGAGTTTTTTTTTATTACATTAGTGAGAGCAGGGTCATATCAATTATTGTATTATATGTGTGTGTGTGTGTGTTAGTCAATAGATGATATCGACAAAAAAATTGTTTATAACACAAAAAAAAAACAATATGAAAAAAAATTATAATTGGAAATCAGTTAATATACATAATCTATATATACAGTATAATACATATATATTGAATTATTTCTTAGACATTATAAATAAGATATTATAATATATATATATATTATATATAAGATAGCAATCAACTAACCCATTGTCTGTGCTGTCAATTTCATAGATTATTATTATATTATTGTATAAATCTTATTGTGTGTATGTGTATGTGTATGTGTATGTGTATGTGTATGTGTATGTGTATGTGTATGTGTATGTGTATGTGTATGTGTATGTGTATGTGTATGTGTATGTGTATGTGTATGTGTATGTGTATGTGTATGTGTATGTGTATGTGTATGTGTATGTGTATGTGTATGTGTATGTGTATGTGTATGTGTATGTGTATGTGTATGTGTATGTGTATGTGTATGTGTATGTGTATGTGTATGTGTATGTGTATGTGTATGTGTATGTGTATGTGTATGTGTATGTGTATGTGTATGTGTATGTGTATGTGTATGTGTATGTGTATGTGTATGTGTATGTGTATGTGTATGTGTATGTGTATGTGTATGTGTATGTGTATGTGTATGTGTATGTGTATGTGTATGTGTATGTGCATGTGTATGTGTATGTGTATGTGTATGTGTATGTGTATGTGTATGTGTATGTGTATATGTATGTGTATGATTGTATGATTGTATGATTGTATGATTGTATGATTGTATGATTGTATGTATGTGTATGTGTATGTGTGTATGTATGTGTGTCTATATATATATATATATATATATATATATATATATAAACCATTGGTTAGACACGACTACCGCCACTACATAATAATGAGATCATTATAATAACAATAGTCAGTGAAAATATTTCTCGGTTTTTGACATTTAAATTATTATCATTTTTATTATTTATAAATGATATGATTTAATATAATATACTATATATATAATACTGTAGTAGTATTTGCCACTAACAATACAATTCACTTTTAATATTATTATTATTAATAATAATAATATTAAATATTATATTCAATTCAGTCATCCATTTAATTCTAATATACAATTGAATTTTATTTATGTATTATATAATAATAATAATAATCAAAATAATAATACATTATTGTATTATTTTTAGTATTATTTTTATACAATATATATATATATGTGAATACCTTTTATAAACATAATATTATAAAAAAATTTTACTTATGTTTTTTGTTGTTGTTGTAATTATTGCTAAATATTTATATATCAATTTCCATAGTAATTGCACATAAATTTTTACACATTAATATATATTATATAATATATAAAATAATAATAATACGATTTTTTTTGTTACACTGTATGACAATTTGTTGCAATAGATTTGATACAACAATAAAAAAAAATAATTTATAACAAAAATTACATTAAAATAAAAGATTACAATTTTGATAGACAATAATTGTAAAAAAAATATTATATAATAAAATTTTTATTACAATAAATTTTATTATATAGACTACGATAATAATAATAATAACAATGAGATATTAATATTTATATTAATATTATTTTATATATAGTAGTAGTATTTAAAAATAATTGTTTTAATTATTTAAATGTTTTGATAATATATTCTTTTATAGTATAGTTTAGTAAAGAATATTCTATAATTTTTTTCTTATTTTATTATTATTATATATTAAATAAATTGTGTTATTTGATATATACTGTAAATCAATATATATCGCAAAATTTATTTTATAGATTATACTTTTTTTTATTATTTTATTTTTAGATATAATAGATATCAATATTAAACATTTATTATATTAAAACTTTTTTTAAAAAATATATGTAAAAATATTTTTAATTTAACTTATTAAATATACTGTATTTATATACAGTATATATATAACAGTATATTGTATGAGTTTATACCACAATGATGACTAATACTACTACTACTACTACTACTATATCACTAACAATAAGTATACAAAAAAAATATTAGACACTAAAAGACAAAGAGATAGAAAGATAGATAGATGAATGGATATATATATATAGATAGATAGAAATAGGACTATATATACTGTATAATAAGTAAAATTATATAAAGTTATATATATATATATTAACCGCATTTATGTGATAATAGGGGACAGACGGGTAAATGAAATGTATGAAAGAGAGAGAGAGAGAGAGAGAGAGAGAGAGTTAATTTGTACGCATCGACAGCTATTTATTTATTATTATTATTATTTTTTTTTGGTTACTATTGTCTGGTCCTTAACCATACCATACCATACCATACAACACAATGGTCTGGACTAATATCAATACATACAATACCCGACAATACAATTGCCCAGACATTATACGTCGGGTATATATCTATGTGTTTATTATTAGTATATATATATATATATATATATATATATATATATATATATATTATCTAAGATGTTATTACCTATACTATCACATATATATATATATATATATTGCATTGTATTGTATATTATTATTATTATATACAACCAAATTAAAAGCCCAATTTTAATTAAACATCTAACTCATAATAACAACAATGGTTAGCACTGGTAGATTTGAAAGCACTGGTAGGTAGCTAACCATTGATGATAATGGCTATTATCTGATTTGTGTGTGTGTGTGCTTGATTTATTAGCCTAACTGTCCATGTTGATTAATTATATTATTAGATATATATATATATAATAGTTATTATCAACAAATTACCCCGAAAAAAAAATCCTATTATATTACAGTATTATTATTATTATTTAGTAATATTAATATTATTTATATATATATTTATTAATAATTTAATAAAAATAATGATAAATGACTTATAATATACACAAAAACATTAATTAGATTTGAGATGTTTTAAAAAAAAGTTTTTTAGAAATTTTTTTTATAAAAAAAAAGTTTTAATTTTTTTTTAGTTTGATTACTATATTAATGACAATTTATTATCATTTATGTGTTAGCAGTAAATACAGTATAATATATATACTATTAATAATAATTATAATAATAATATTAAATTTTTAAATAAATATATGACTTTTATTAATTTTTACAAAACTTTATAATTTTACTTTTTTTGGTAAAAAATAAGATATTATTTTTCAATCAAATTAATTTATAACTTTAAAAACTTTTCACTAAAATTTATATTTTATTTTAAAAAATCATCAATTATTAATAAAGTTTTTAAAATCTAATTTAATTAATAAATTTTATATTGAAATTTTTAGTTTATTTTCAAAATGATCATAATTGTTATTAATAATAAATTATTTTAAATTAAAAGCTTTTTTAAAATAAGTTATATTATTTAAAAATTACTTATAATATATTATTTATAGATGCATTTAAAATATAATTATATTTAAATGTAAATTTATTTTATGTTAGTGTAGTAAATGCTAATAAAAATTAAATTATCAATTAAAATAATAATTTATTAATAATAAATTCAAAAATTTTAGTATTCAAAATTAATATACAGTAAATAAAATACTATTTTTTAAAATTGAATAACAAAAATATTATTTTTTTGAATTAACACAAAAATGATAATAATTTATTAAATAACAAAAAATATTTTTTTTTCAATAGATATTACATTTGATTCCCATATGAATGCAATAGTAATATAATTTTTTTTTTGTATATTCAATATAATATCAGTCAGTTATTATCAAACAAAAAAAATATAACTACAGTATATATATCTATATATATATATCTATTGTTTTGCATTGTATTATATTATACTGAGTATATATTGTATATATATAAATAGATATTCATTCATATCTTTCAAAATGATTACCAGAGAAAAAAAATTTTAAAACACAAAAAATATTGAAATAATAATAATAATAATAATAAGAGACTTATAGATTGTTAACAATAATATAAAAAATAGTTATATATATATAGAGAGAGAAAATATATATATATATTATATGACATATAATATTTTGACTTATTATATGACATTCATTATTATAATTACATTTTATTATATAAATATCATATATATATATATATATATATATATATGATATATACAATATATTAATAAATTATTATTATATATTTTTTTATTATCACTATCTCTTAGCTATATTTTTTTACTTTATCATTTGGTTTGTTATATACCATATATATATATATATATATATATATATATATATATATATATATATATATATATATATATATATATATATATAACTGTATATTACTATTATATATATATGCTATTAGTGATCACAAGCTTAATATGTTTTACATTTTCTCTATAACTCTCTCTCTCTCTCTTTCTCTCATATTTTTTATATCAATATATAAAGTATATATATATATATATATCATATATTGTAGTATCATATAAATAGACATAAAAAAAGAGTTACAAATCAGTTATGATTAGAGAGAGAGAGAGAGAGAGAAAGAAAGAGAGAGAGAGAGAGAGAGAGAGAGAGAGAGAGAGAGAGAGAGAGAGAGAGAGAGAGAGAGAGAAAGAAAGAGAGACCAAACACTTGAAAGCCCTGTCGGCGCCCAATCGTAACAATTAATCATTTGATGTTTTTTTGTGTGCCATAACTCTCTCTATCCATACTCTTATCTACACAACAAAAAACTACTGTTCCCTAACATATATATAGACTACACTTTAGATAAACTATATAATAAATACTGTTATATATATATATATATATAAAGTATATTATTTGCCCGTTTATTACAATTTTTTGTGTGTGTATGTATGTGTGTGTGTGTGTGTGTGTGTATGAATGTAACAATTTTTAATGGTTTTTAATGGTAGTGATGGGGGAGTGGGGTATAATGTATATCATGTAGTAGTGGAGGGTTAGTAGTTAGCTAATAGGTGGGGGACAATGAACTAAACTATATATATATCTCTTATAAAAAAACATTAATATACTACACATACAACTATTATATATATAAAAAAACTATTGTTAGCTATAAAAAAATAAAATTAAAAAAAATCAGTAAATTATATATAAATTTTTTATTTTGTGAGTTTAGAGTTTCAGTAAAATGTTTTTAGTTTTTGTTTTAAGGGA
>NW_026533190.1:482500-592500 GCF_028296485.1 Oppia nitens
TAAGTTTTCTCTATAGCTATTAATCATTGAAAAAATGATTGGTTTGGCATTTTATATGTCGACACCACATACGTATAGAAAGAGAGAGAGAGAGAGAGAGAGAGAGATAAAGAGAGAGAGAGAGAGACTGGGATTCAAGTGTTGGGCGCATATTAGCCACAAATTTATATATATACTGTATATATATAGTATTATTATACAGTATAATATATATATATTATAAATTATATTAAGTGATGAAAATTTAGTCATAAAATGATTAATTGTTTAGAAAAATATTTTTGTGTTGTGTGTGTGTGTGTGTGGGTATAGATAGTATAGTGGGTATGTTTTTATAGGAAATATACTGTATATATACAGTGTATAATATTGTATATAATTTATATACATGAAACAAACATTATTATTATCAATAATAATAATACTAATAATATCGGGGGGTTTTATATATATACTGTATATATAAAGTTGACAATAATATACAATAGGAATCGAGAGTAGAAAAAAATCTATCATTTTTTTTGTTGTCACTAATATTTGATAGATTTCTGTGTTAATGAAATAATACTAATAATAAAATTAATGAAATATATATATATATATATATATATAATTCAATCACATTAAGTCAATGTATCCAATAATAACTACAACGACAACAACAAAATATATGAAATTGTCAGTCAATAATATTGTATACAATTGTTGTATATTAATAATAGTATTAATGATTATAAAAATTAATCGTTTTTATTGAAAGAGAGAGAGAGAGAGAGAGAGAGGTGTCATAGATTTATATTAATAATATACTGTATATATATATATATATATAGTATACTAAAAGTACGACAAACCAACCAAAAAAATAAAACAATTAGTTTTCACTGACATATCGTTTGATGACATCTCTCTCTCTCTCTCTCTCTCTCTCTCTCTCTCTCTCTCTCTCTCTCTCTCTCTCTCTCTCTCTTTCATTCATTCACTCTCTTTCTTAATGTATTTTTGTTTGTTTGTGAAGTGCTTTAAAGTGTTTGTGTAAACTAAATGGACATAAATTATATTATTTTTTTTGTTTTGTTTTGTTTTCAATATACTTAAAACAACAACATAAAGAGAGAGAGAGAGAGAGAGAGAGAGAGATTTAGTGGGTGGGGGAGGGGTGGTAACCATAAATAAATTTAGGAGGGTTATTATATATATGTATGTTTGTTTGTCAATACTATACTTTACATATATAATACATTATGATATAAGATGATGATGATAAATTGTGATATTTGATATTAATCACTGTTTTGAATTTACATATATAATGTATTGTATATATCAATACATTTTTTTGGCATTATTTATCTTTTAAAAATTTTTTATATAAAAGAAAATATATTTATATGAATATAATATCTCTATATATTAAACTTTATTTTTTTAGAAATATATTATTATATAAAATTAATATATAAAAAATGATTAACAATTTTCAATATATATTAGATTAAGTTACAAAATT
This sequence comes from Oppia nitens, assembly GCF_028296485.1. Taxonomy (NCBI): domain Eukaryota; kingdom Metazoa; phylum Arthropoda; class Arachnida; order Sarcoptiformes; family Oppiidae; genus Oppia; species Oppia nitens. The sequence continues at coordinate 484,011 of NW_026533190.1, forward strand.
ATTTAATAATAATTAAGCTAGATAATATAATGTTGATATTACTGTATGTATGATATATCAATATATAATAATATGATTTTATATGACTATTATAGGCTATAAACTGTTTACTTTAAATTTTATTTTATTATATTTACAGTATTATTATTATACCCATTGTGTGTGTATGTATATGTGTGTGTGTATGTGTTTGTGTGTATGTATGTATGTGTTTGTGTGTGTGTGTATGTGTGTGTATATATGTGTTAAATATTTAGACCTTTAATAGTGTGTTATATTAGTGTTTTATTTTATATATATATAAAAAATAAAATAAAAATATCAAAATAAAAAAATATTTAAGTCAATATATACCCAGTATATTGAAATGCCATAATAACAATAACAATAATTTTCATTTACAGTATTTTTATTGATCATATATTTATATATACTATATATATATATAAATACTATATATATATATATATATATACACCATATATATAGTTATAAATTATCATAAGATTTATCACACAATTAAATTAGTCTCATAGGCATTTTTTTCTAGATAGTAAATAATAATAATAATAATAATAAAATAAAAATACAGTTATATTTTATTTAGATAAAATAAAATATAATATATAGATATATATATATATGATATTATTGCTACCAAATAGTAGACTATAGGGATTTTTTGTTATGTTTTTAAGATATATATATATAGTATTTTATTTATAACAACAGTTATATAAAGTATTATAATAATAATAATAATAATAATATGCAAACAATGCATAATAATAATACTACTGTACTTAAAATATTTATTATTATAAATTGTAACCATATATTTAAATGTTTAAAATTATTATTATTATTATTATTATCTATATTATATATATATATATAAAGTACTTCAATATCATAAGTGTATCACAAAAAAACAACGAAATAAAACATATAATAATAATAATCTTAATGTTTCTTAAATAACGCATAAAAATTGTCATTATTTTTCATTAAGAGAGGAGAATATAATATATGAAAAATATTATAAACTATTTTATATATATATATATATATCTTTCTCAGTCACCCACTCACCCACTCACTCACTAAACTCAACATAAAAAATAACAATAATTTATTATATATACTATTTTTATATATATCATACATAACTATATACAGTATATACAGTATATACAGTATATATATATATATAAAACTTAATAATATATTACAGTATATATAAGTTTAGCACAATTTACTATATCTAAGACATCATCATATAATAAAAATATATATATATATAGTATATACTGTATATAAATATACAGTATATATATAGTATATTATGTCTTAAAATATGATATATTATATTAAGTTTATATCATATATATATTAAAATTTACAGTAAGTTTTTGCTTACTTTTATGGTTGAAAACACTTATCAATCACTAAACTAGTGATAATGTGAACGATAGGCCATCGTTTCGCTGATACCACTGATCAGCTTGGTCACCACATATGCACTGGTATTTTTTAGCTACCAGTGCTGTAAGCGATACGGGAGGTCGGCAGGGGTTGAGTGGACATGTGTTATAGTTTGTGAACTTTTTTATTACTTAATTCACATATCAGTAATATATATATATATATTTATATTTAAATTGTTATAAAAATGTCTAATGTTTTCAAAAAATATATATCTAAATAGCTTCGCCAACATAACTAGCCCTTTAAGGGCTAGTTTGGCAAACATTTTAATTATTAATTAGCGATAAATAAGTACTGGGAATACATGTTTTACTATTTTGTTGGTCATTCATAAGATTAATATTTTTAATTTTGCATTTTTCAATATAAAAACTCTCTAAAAAATATCTTGATCTTTTATTTTTTTCATTATAAATAATATTCGGATAATCAAAGTTAATGTTATGACTAGTTAATCTAACATGGTCAGCTACATTACTTTTTATATAATTATTATTTATTGCTTTTTTATGTTCAATAATTCTATCAGATAATTTTCTACATGTAGTGCCAATGTATTTAAATGAACAGTCTATACAATCTAATTGGTAGACTATATTATTTTTATTTAATAAAGTTAACGGATTTTTGTTTAATAAATTTTTTATTGTCAAACCTTTTTTAAATACAACATTTATATCATAATTTGCTAAAATTTTCCTTATATTTTCACTTAAATTTTTATAATAAGGGATTGAAATAGTTTTGGTGATATCAAATTTATTTTTATCTGACAAATTATTATTGTTTTTATTTAAACATTTATCTATAGTTTCATTTATTATTTTTTTAGGAAAATTGTTTTCTATTAATGCTTGTTTTGTAATATTTAATTCATCTTTTAATTTCTCATTAGGATTTGTTAAACTAACTGCTCTATTAACTAGTGTATTGATTATACATTTTTTGTTTTGTATTGATTGATGAGATTTAAAATCAATATATCTATTAGAATGTGTAGGTTTGCGGTATACGAGTGTATCTATAGATTCATTATTTTTTATAAGTTGTACATCTAAAAAATTTAGTATATTATTAATTTCATATTCTATAGTAAATTGAATATTACCAATAGATTTACCAATTTTATTAATGTGAAATAAATATTTTTCAACATATCTTTTGTTTATAATTAAAAAACTATCATCAACAAAAAATTTTAAAAAACTAGGTTTAAAGTTACAATTATTTAAAGATAATTCAAATATATAACTAACTAATGTTTCTGCTAAAACTGGAGACAGATTGCAACCCATAGGGGCTCCCGATTTTTGGATATAAAATTTATCATTAAATGTAAAACAATTATTAAACATACAAAAGTTTATCAAAATTATAATATTATTTACATCTAAATTAGTTCTATTAGATAGTGTATTGTCGTTTAATAATTTGTTTTTAATTAATATTAATGTAAAATCTAAAGGAATATTTGTGAATAAATTAATAATATCTAAAGAAATCATTATTTCATTGTTTTTAATTTTTTGTGATTTTATTATATTTGCAAATTGTTTAGAGTCTTTTAATGTGTATAAGCTATTACGTAATGTAGGTGTAATAATGTCACTTAAATATTTTGCTAATTTTGAACAAGGGTGATTAAAATAGGGGATAATTAATCTACCTGGATTATTTTCTTTATGAATTTTTATTAAAGCATATAAATTAGGTATATTGTAATAACTTGGATATATATAATAATATTCATTTCTATTTAATAAATTTTTATTTTTAAGATCTCTTAATATATTTTTAAGTTTGTTTGCAATTGTGTTAATATTATTAGTGTCAATAATACTGTATATTTTTTTATCATTTAAAATATTTTCTACTTTACTTATATAGTCTATTTTATTTAAAATAACAGTTTTATTGCCTTTATCGGCATATGTTATGACAATATCATTATCATTTTTTAGTTTATTTAAACTAGTTATTTGTTTTTTTGTTAGATTAGGTTTTATTGATTTATAATTTTTTAATTTATTAATTAAATTTATTCTAATATTTTCTAAATCTGGTTTATTTTGAATTAAATTTTTTAATTTACTTTCTATATTAGATATAAACTGTTCAGGTATAATTTTGTTTGGCACTACTTGAAACTTAGGATCTAAACTTAAAATATATTGCTCATCATTATTAAAATGTTTATTAGATAAATTAACTATCCATTTTGAATTATTATTATTATTATTATTTATTTTATTATTATTAAATATATTATTGTTTGATAAATACAATTGAGTATTTAATAATTTATTGAATTTATTTTTTTGTCTCATTCTAATTTTTGATTTTAAATTTTTACAATATTTAATATTTCTAGATTCTATTATATTTAACATATTTTTTGGTAATAAATAATTAAGAGATTTAAATTTTAGATTTGCTAGTCTGTAAAACTTTTTTAGTTTGTATTTACAAACATTTATCCTATTTTTATATAAAAATTAAACTACAAATTTTAGCAGCTCTTATTGAGCTAGGGTATTTATCATTAGATATTACTTGTAAACTTTTAGGTATAATTTTATTTTCATAGCATTTTTTATTAAAAGTAAGGTGTTCACGGTACTTAACTATTTTAAACATGTCTCTCTCCCATTGCCTGCACCTCCGTATGCCGTCCATACCGTAATTGGTTTTAATCAAATTATTAATAGAATCACTCATAACTTTTTAGTTGTTTTCACAATTTTAATAAAATATATATATATATATATATATATATATAGTGATAATGTGAACGATAGGCCATCGTTTCGCTGATACCACTGATCAGCTTGGTCACCACATATGCACTGGTATTTTTTAGCTACCAGTGCTGTAAGCGATACGGGAGGTCGGCAGGGGTTGAGTGGACATGTGTTATAGTTTGTGAACTTTTTTATTACTTAATTCACATATCAGTAATATATATATATATATTTATATTTAAATTGTTATAAAAATGTCTAATGTTTTCAAAAAATGTTGGCGAAGCTATTTAGATATATATTTTTTGAAAACATTAGACATTTTTATAACAATTTAAATATAAATATATATATATATATTACTGATATGTGAATTAAGTAATAAAAAAGTTCACAAACTATAACACATGTCCACTCAACCCCTGCCGACCTCCCGTATCGCTTACAGCACTGGTAGCTAAAAAATATATATATATGTGGTGACCAAGCTGATCAGTGGTATCAGCGAAACGATGGCCTATCGTTCACATTATCACTAGTTTAGTGATTGATAAGTGTTTTCAACCATAAAAGTAAGCAAAAACTTACTGTAAATTTTATTAAAATTGTGAAAACAACTAAAAAGTTATGAGTGATATATATATTATTTTTTCTTAAATATCATACTTGAAATATAAAACAATATATTGTATAAGTATTGTAAATATATATATAAAGATATGTAAAATTAATATTTATACAAATTTTTATTTGTTTGGCTTACCATTAGTCTCAATGATTTGTGTCGTTTAGTTGTTTATAAATATATATATATACAGAATATTCTGTATTTATGTATAGTATATATTAAAATAATAGGAAACTCTAGAATATTATATATATTCTGTGATTTATACGTTATATATATATGAACTAAAGTCACTCTTTTATTAAAAAAACACATTCACTTAATATACAGTATATTCACACTATAAATACATTATATTATATATATATATATATGCTGTCATTAGTCAGTTATACGATAGGGTATAATAAAACTGTCCACACGTTGAGTACAGTATATATCGTAAACACAAAAAAAAATTTATATTCAATAATAATAATATGATTGTATGTTTCAAAAACAAAATTGAGTAAAAATATATTTTTTTTAATTTATTTTTATTTTTGTTGARACATTTAATTTATTAGTTTTAATACAGTCACTGACTATATATATATATATATATATTTTTTACTGTATATACAGTTTATTTGAATTGTTTTATTTTTGTTGTTGAAAATATTTAATAAGTTTTTCTACATTATTATTAATATTACTATAATATTAGTGTAGATAATAATAAAATAAAACAAAATTTAATTTCAATATAAAACACTTTATAATGATGTTATTATTTAATACTTTATGTTTAAACAGTAAAAAAAAACATCAAATTTATTATGTTATCAATAATACTGTATATTGTAATTAAAAAAAATTGAGTTTCACTTTACATATGTTTATGAAAAAAATTTTAGTTATAAATTAAAAAAAACAAAAATTAACACTAAATTTCATAAATAATTAAATTTTTTTTCACAAAAAATTGTATTTAAAAGTAAAATACAACAACAAAATTGTTTTATAATATTATTTTTTCAAATAAACTATTTGTAAATATAAATTCAATTCAATTTATATCTATATAAACAAATTTAACTATAAATATATATATATATATATAAAACGTGTATATTATGTATATATTATGGGATTTTAAACACTCACTCATACAATAACATCCACACAAATCCTATTATTATTATTTGATTTGTATTTTGTCACCAAATATTTTAATACATACACCAAAAAATATATTATATTCACATTGAAATACACAACAATTCAATAATAATAATATTACACACAAACAGTACCAACAAAAAAAAAGTTATCATTAGTTTTCATTCATAGTATCAATAGATATAAATATATTCACACACAAAAAAATAACATCAATTGACACACAASTATTTAGTTTTTTTTGTTGGATAGTATTGTTAATAATCACACATACAGTATATATATATATATAGTTATAGTTACAGAATATTCTGTACACTTTTTTTTGTTGATGATGTTATTGTTATTGTTGAAAACAGTGGGTGATAATACCGGTGCTCAACTACTACTAGTTAGTACTACTAATACTTGTGTTGTAGTTGTATTCAAGCATTTCATTGACGACAGTATATTAGGTGATTGTGCCGTACAAGTGGTATATGACTAACTGACTGACTAACTGTGTGTCAGTGTATGTATGTGTCTAAAAGTTGAACAATACTTTTAAACATATATACAGTAGTTTTTATTGATAATAATACTTATAATAGAGAGATAGATAACATATATACGGCTATACTATGTGTATATTGATAGAGAGCACAGTCGGTTATGGGGAACTGGCATTCCTCACTATATCGCTCTCAATAGTTGACTACCGGTGCTGATACTATTGCTCGTACTGTTGGCACTCAAACTGTTGTGTCGATGTTGAAGTGATGCTCTCTCTCTCTCTCTCTCTCTCTCTCTCTCTTCCCTATCGTTTCACTCCCTGATCTCTCATCATATTGTGTGAATGATAGGCACAGAGAGAGAGAGCACTGGTAGTTACAGTAGGATTGTACTGCCGGAGCGCTGGCTAATGCGCTGTTTGCTCTCTCTCTCTCTCTGCTTATATACAATATATATATATATATATAGACGACAATACTGTATATAAAAATCTTATGTATCTCTCTCTTATGGCAACAACAATACATTGGGCTTAGAGTTAGAGCTCTGAGAGAGAGAGAGAGAGAGAGAGAGAGAGCACATTAAGAGCTACCGGGAACTGTAGGTTATTAAGCAACTGCTGTAACAATAAGAAATGGACACAATCTGTATAAATACATTGTATATAATATATATTAGAATTAAGTTTCCGACTCCAGGGGTTGGGGCTACCAGTGCTTATAAACACAAGTGATTTAGACTATTGTATATCGATAGACAATTGTGTGTGACTGTGTGTATGTGTGTGTAAGTGTGTGTATGTATTTGTGTGTATGTATGAGTGTATGTCTATGTATGTATGTATTTGTGTGTATGTATGTGTGTATGTCTATGTATGTATGTATATGTATGTGTGTATGTGTGTATGTGTGTATGTATGTATATGTATGAGTGTATGTCTATGTATGTCTATGTATGTATGTATGTATTTGTGTGTATGTATGTGTGTATGTCTATGTATGTATGTATATGTATGTGTGTATGTGTGTATGTGTGTATGTGTGTATGTATGTATATGTATGTGTGTATGTATGTATGTGTGTGTGTGTGTGTGTGTGTGTGTGTGTGTGTGTGACTGTRTATGTTTGTGCTATAAACTAGACATTGACTAAACCTWAAAGCTTAGTTAGTTTTTTTKTGTGTGYGTGTGATGTTGTTGTCTATAAAATATAAATTTGCCAATTATTGGCACTAATTTATTTCAATTATATTTTTTTAAGTCAATAATAATACTGTAATAGATAAATTAGCAATGTCTATTTTTWAAAAAAATAAATTTTACAATAATTTAAAATCAATAATTTATTAAAAACGACTATAATTTCTATGTTTAATAATAATAATATGTTTAATATTATTTTAATAAAATAAATATCGAAATAATTGTAATCTTTTTTTTGAATTTTAAATAAAAAACTATTTAATCAYAAAAAATATATATAAAACAAAAATTTAAATACTTATGTATATATTTTTTTCAATCTATACTATTGACACATATTTTATTATTTACCTATTTATTCAAATAAAAATTTTATTTTTTTATTTATTTATTTAAATTTATATATATATATATATATTTATCTATATATTTATTTATTTTTACAAAACAATCAATGTATATACAAATATATATATATTTTTTTTTTATTTATTGTATCACAATATAAAMGCAGTTACTGTATAAATATAATATATATATTTTGCATAAAATACAAATAAAGTACTTAACACACACACAAAATTTAAATATAAATTTAGCAAAAAAAAACTAAAAAAAATAAAATAAATAAAATGCATTTATTCACACATAGTTTTTAAGTTGAGTGTAATTTTTATCCATAAAAATACCGTTTTATTTAATATATATTATATATATATATATATATTATATATATATTATTTAATATTACACTCAATGTTTAGTAAGTAATTGTAAAATATATTCACGTTTTTTTTGAGGTGCTATTTGTTTAGTCAGTAMAGTAACAGTAAARTAAAAACCAAATATATTTATATATATATATATATAACTTAAAAAAAAGTAAAAAGATTTTTATTTTTTTAGGCAAAAACTAACATTTGCTGAAAGTTTTATGTATTTTTATTTTTCGAGATATAKATATATATAWAAATTTGTATTTTTGTGCTATTGTATGCAATTATTAGTTTTATATTATATATATGTATTAAAACTATATTTTAACTATTAAAATAAAAGCTAAAACATATATTTTTAAAAAATTTATTATTATTATTATTGACTAATGTTTTTTTAGGTTGAAATTTTATTTTAGTTAATTTTATTTTGTTCATAGAATATATTGAATATATATATATATATATATAAATAAAAATCATTTTATAATGCACATAGAATATAGAATATATAAATATATTGATATATATATATATATATTATTTTCGATATATATATATATATTATTTTCGATATATATATATATATATATTATTTTCGATATATATATATATATATTTCGATATATATATATTATTTTCAATATATATATATTATTTAAAAATAAAATAAAATTAATTCAATTTATTAGATTTTATAAATTTTTTTTTGTAGTTTGTATTATATTATTTTGTTAAGTTATTTTATATATAAAATTTATATAAAAATTTATAACATTTTATAGTTATATATTGATATTTATTTATTTTATTAAGCATGATATAAAATTTATTGTAAAAATTTATTTTATTTAATTTTATTGTTGCTAGATTATTTATTTAATGCTATCTTCCAAAAAAATTGTTCACAATTGAATTCAATGTGTATATATATATATATATATGAGTGTCTGTCTACATATATGTTCATTCAATTGGGCACAATATATACACTGTAGTATAAAACTTATTATACTATTTTTTATTTATTTCATAGATAGCTAACTACTACTACTACTACTACTACTACTACTACTACTACTACTACTACTACTACTACTACTACTACTACTACTACTACTACTACTACTACTACTACYACTACTGMATCTATACTTTTTTTTTTGTATACCCCGTATATATATACCGGTGCAACAAAATAGATGCCTTTCTATCAAATCGATTGACTAAACAAAACGATTCTCTCTCTCTCTCTCTCTCTCTCTCTCTCTTTCTTTATGTGATTTTCACTATAGATTACTGCAATTTTTATCCCTTATATACTTCAAGTATAATAGTAGTTACACACTATCTCTCTCTCTCTCTCTCTCTYTCTCTCTCTCTCTCTCTCTCTCTCTCTCTCTCTCTCTCTCTCTCTCTCTCTCTCTCTCTCTCTCTCTCTCTCTCTCTCTCTCTCTCTCTCTCTYTCTCTCTCTCTCTCTCTCTCTRTATATATAAGTGGCACACAAAATAAAAATCACTGGCAATCATGAGCTTGAAAAAAAAATTTTAAGATTTTTATTTTTTGTGATTATTTCATTCAGCACTCAATTGCTATCATCTYATATATATATATATRTRTAGTATTGTTATCCACTTTTTTTTATTTGATTTCCTTAAAGTGCATGAAATATATATACAGTATATGCTGTATATAATRTTATATAGTATTAGATAAAAGTTATTATATAATGTACAATAAATATATATAGCAGTTATACGATATATACTGTATATATAATAAAATATATACATTATTTAATATAATAATAATAAAAAAAAAGATTACTAATAATTAGTGTATTGATTAATAATTTTTTATAATCTATTAAATAGTTGTTATAATAGTTGCTAAAAAAAGTCAAATAGTTGTTAAAATAGTTATTTAAACTGTATTAAATAGTTGAATATAGTTGCCAAAAAAGCCAAATAGTTATTGAAATAGTTATTTATTTTCTTATAAATATTTCAACTGATATATAATTCACTTGTTTTTAGCATATTTACAAAAATGATTTATATAAATAAACTAAATATTTCTATTGTTAAAAAAGTAATATGAGTTGATAACAGTTTACACATTTTATATAATTTATATAACTATTACATTTTGTTTTTACATATATTTGTGCAATATTTTACAATTTGATGCTTATATTTTTTAAAATCAATGAAATAATTATTTATAAGTTTTTATAGTTGCTAATCCAACAAATAGTTATTTATAGTTATAATAAAATTTCGGAAATAGCTGTCCACTGGTCAACTTCGGTGGACATACTAAGTCCCAGTTATAAGCGTTGAACCGACAAAATAATTTTTTTTAGTTGGAAATCAAGACACTACTAATAATAATAACAATAATATCAATGAATATTAAAAATATATATTTAAAATAAGTTTTTCAAATAAAATTATAATATTGTTATTTTATTATATATATATATATATATATTAATTAATTTTATTAATTGTTATTCAATTGTAAACAATTAAACAATAAAAAAGTTTTTTAATATTATTATATTTTTTGATGTTTATATTAATTAATTAATTAGAAAAAAATATGTGATAAATTAATTTTTTTCTATTGGATAAATWAATTATTAATTTATTAAACTATTATCAAACATAATTAATTATACAACAAAAAATAGTATTTAACTAAAATTTACATAAATTTACATATATATAYATATATACGGTATATATATATATATAATATTGTAATAATAAATGATAAGTACTGTATATACGGTATACTATCCAACTATCCTCTAATACATAACATATATATACTTTAAGTATAAGATTTAAGTATATGATGTTTGCGCGCTTATGGATGATGTGCTTATGTATGTTGTTTGTAAAACTAAACAAAACAACTAAACTGTCCATCAGTTAGTGGGTGAGTGGGTGAGTGAGTGAGTGAGTGGACATTTATGTAGAGGTATCATACTATACGATCAATGATATTATTGTAGTTAKTTTTTTTAGTATATACTGTATATATTGAAACATATAAACAGCTATCATATCACTGATAATAACAATATTTTTTTTAAGTATAACTACTACACAAATGTTTAGCTCTATTAGCTATCCATCCCTTTTTTTAAACGCCAACCAACTGTCCACTAATACTACTACTACTACTAACTACTGGTGGTTATAATAACTACGATATTATAGTTGAATGTCTTATATTATATATCTTATATATATATATATTGGATACATATGCTATCAACTACTGTATCACTCACTCACTCACTCACTCACCCACTATCTTAATAGTATGTTTACAGATATTATTATTATTATTTAGCTATAAATGTAATTTTATTTTTTCTTAAGTGGTGTGTGTTTATCAAACATATTAAAACAAAATTATATTTATTTTATTTTTAATTTTTTTTTTGGTGTGATATATCAAGTAGTTTATAGCAATAAATAACTAAATAAATAGATAAATAAATAGATTTTTTACTAAAATAAATATTAAGTAAAACAAATTATTAGATATTTATATATATTTATCGTAATATTTTAGAKATAAAACTAATTTTATTTATTTAATTTTATTTTCTATTACAAATAATTTATTATTTATATATATGCTATCATATCCAAGTTAGTTAAATATATATATATTTAATATTAAATAAATTGCAATTTAATTAAATTAAAAGTTATATAAATATTGTTAAATTTTTTAAAACTAATTTCTCAAATATATATAATTTTAAATTTATTTTTTATAAAACTATAGTATAATAATTTTAAAAGTAAATGTTTATTTTAAATTCAATTGATTTTATGTATAAAATTAATATATAGTTTTCTTTTTTAAATTAATATCTTGATATTATAAATCAAATATTTATTTTAATTATTTTTTAATCAATTATTTTATTTATGTATTTATTTATAATTTATAATTATATATATTATTTATTATTATAATTTTTTTGTCATATAAAAATTTAATTAATAAATTATAATTATTTTATTTTAGCAGTTAACCTAATAAATAAATTAAAAATAGTAAATATTTTATTTTTAAAAATTATTTTAACAAAATAATTAGTACATACTTATAAAATATAAATATTAATTAATTTATATATAATCATTTATAATTTAGTATTAATTGAATTAAAAAATTTATCAAATAATTGATGAAATATTTCGGATGATTTAATAAAACAAAAATGATTGCCATTTACAAAGTTTATAACTTGAATCCAATTATTATTATCAATATTATTATTACTATTTTTAATATCCATTGTAACCATTGTATCATCAAAACTATTATCACTATCATTATCGGTAACATTGATAATACATTTGTTTGCAGTATTATTATCATYGGTTATACCCATAACTCCCAAAGTTTCCCAAAATTTATTTACAGGAAATACCTTATCCTTACCGGCCATCACATACAGTGTCGGTATCTGTTTCTGGGCTAAACACTGGTATCTTAWTTGAATTTTATCTAAACTATCCGATAATAATATAAAGAAATAACTGGCAAACAGTTCATCCCTTAAGACATTTGATGCCCTCAGCAGTGACTGTTTGACGCCCAACCATACGAGYAGCCAATCGGGTACWASTAGTAAACCTAACCACCGGAGCCACCAATTGCTACCGAATCGGCAAACCAAGGCTATACCGTCCAATTGTTTCGGTGTAAGCCATCGATGAACTGGCGGTGTAATCAATACCACGGATTTGATGGTCAGTCGATGACCACTACTGTAGTCGCCGTTGACTATCTGTAAGGCTATTAGACTACCGGCCGAATGACAKACAGCGCAGTCGACTACWCGAATGGACAGTTGGTTAAGAAACKCGACGACCAGTTCTGCCCGTTCGTCACCCGAATGCCAAAAGTGGCCACCATTTTGCTGATGATGAYGACGACGACGACTGTCCTGAAAATCCGGTAATTTCGGTATCAATAACCGATATTTATGGCCAAACGTACGGCAAAAATGGGAAAAATGTGTCAAACAATTGGGCGATCCGTGCAGTAATAGCAGCACTGGTTTATTATTATTATGACTACCAGTGCTGCCGGTAGTGTCATCATCATCATCAGCACCGGTATCAATATATTTGATACTAATATCCAGACCATCTTCGGGCGTATTTTGCCATAGATTAGGTACCAGACGTTGAAATCGATGGTCAGGTTGTCTCAATTGATGATATAGTTTTTGACCAAATTTTCTTAAGGTAACTGTCCTCAGCTTATACGATGACATACGTTGTTCAATATCTTGATCGGTTAGCACTGGTATCCTGGGGTATACCATACGAAACCATATGTATAATAGTCTACAAATGATTAGCGATAATACTATTGTTGTTGTTATTAATAAAAACATAATTTTTTTAATTTATAAAAACAACTTATAATATAAATAATTATCAAAAAAAACACAAAAATATAAATCAATTAATTCAACAAAAAAATATTGTTTTTAACAATTTAAATATTATTTAAAATCTATATATATATATATATATATTTATACACAGTATATATTAACTATTTATTAAATACTCAATAATATAATACATGTTTATATAAATAATTTAACTAATAATACTGTAATAATAATAATTATTATTAGTTTTTTTAAATAACACGTGAATAAACAATATTATTGATAAACAAAAATAACTATTAATTTTTATTTATAACAATTTATAATAATTATTATTATTATAACTTAAAAAGTTATATACAATATTTTTTTTTGATTGTATATATATATATAAAATTTAATAATATTAGTAAAATGTGCAATATAAATTACTGCACTTATTTAATTGACACTGATAAAATATAAAACTGATACTAAATATATAAAAAATGTTAAAACACTTATCTTAAAATTAATAAAATATCTATTAGTTATTGTTATTATTATTATTACTAAAAGTATATAAAATATTTTTATTATAATATAATAAACTCTATTAAAAAAAATAAATACTAGAAACAGGTTTTTTAAAAAAAAATTATATTAAGGATAAACTTTAAGTTAATAACTTAGTTTTATGCACTAAATAATTAATTAATAAATATTAAGTTTTTTTTGAAAAACTTTCCTTTAAAAAAGTTTATACATTTATTACAATTTAGTAAAGAAAAAATTTCAAACTATAATAATAATAAAATTTCMAATTTATATCTCAATTTGATATCATATTATAGTTTTTGTTATCAATTTTTTGATTATAAACGCAAATCATTTTAGTATTTTTTTATGATTTAACCTATTTTTTTAATATAATATATTATTAATATACTAATAATTTTTTTTAATTATATATATATATATATGGGATGACTAACTAGTTTTATGACATTTCAATTTATGATAATTGCAAATACATTGTAATGTATATATATTTTAAGTGTTTATGATTAATACATGTAATTTCATAGACACATTGCAATCAATATACAGGTATATATATATATAAAAAAAATGATAATAAATGTCAATTACAACACACAATATTTATTAAACATTTATAGTAATTGTTTTTTTTAATATTTCTAGACTATGTGTACATAATTTTTATATAAATATTATTTGTAATAAAATTAATAGTAATTGTATTTATAATAATTGTATATTAAATATATAATTTAATATACAATTATTATTTTTTATTTAAGTAGTCATATAAATAATAGTCATAATTACAATATAATAATAATAATATTAAATAAATGTTTCATCAATTTATTGTAAATAACTTAATATRAAATAATAGTATTACATTGTAATTGTGTAAAAAATTTTTTTTAATTATTATAAATAATTTACWTTAAAATAACAAAAAAAATAATAAAAAWAATACTAAATATTATTGACAATAAAATTAAGATATTATATTATTTAAGTCTAATATTAATTATAAATAATTACTATATATTAAAATAMAATACAAYTACTGTACAAATAAACAAATGGGTAAAAGTGTAGCCAAATGTGTMATATTATTGGACAGACCACCCGATACCGAGTACGGACCMAACGATACAGTTAGCGGTCAGTGTATAGTTGATATCGATAGGCCAATACYGTTGAGCCAATTGTCGATCAAATTGAAAGGTSAGGCCCGAAATGATTACGAAACATATGAGGGTCCGCATACTTGTCTTAATCTCAAACATTATCCGGGAAACGGTATGTATTAGTTGTGTGTTTCTGTGTRTGTRTGTRTGTRTGTATGTATGTATGTATGTATGTATGTATGTATGTATGTATGTATGTATGTATGTATGTATGTATGTATGTATGTATGTATGTATGTATGTATGTATGTATGTATGTATGTATGTATGTATGTATGTATGTATGTATGTATGTATGTATGTATGTATGTATGTATGTATGTATGTATGTATGTATGTATGTATGTATGTATGTATGTATGTATGTATGTATGTATGTATGTATGTATGTATGTATGTATGTATGTATGTATGTATGTATGTATGTATGTATGTGTGTGTATGTATGTATGTATGTATGTATGTATGTATGTATGTATGTATGTATGTATGTATGTATGTATGTATGTATGTATGTATGTATGTATGTATGTATGTATGTATGTATGTATGTATGTATGTATGTATGTATGTATGTATGTATGTATGTATGTATGTGTGTATGTATGTAAGTGTGTGTGTTTGTATGTGTGTGGATGTGTGTTTGTATGTGTATGGGTGTGTGTGTCTATATGAGTGTGGAAATGATGTTTATGTGTGTGTGTATATATATATATATATGTGAATATAAGTGTGTGTGTCTGTTATGTATGTATGTGTGTGTTTTTATGTGTGTCTAAATTTATATGGATTTACTAAAAAATTTAATTAATATACTAATTATTATAAGTTTTATTTTTAAATATTTATATTATCAGAATATTCATCAATACTAAGCCCGGGTCAGCACAACATTGGTTTTAAATTTCAATTACCGGCCGAGTATTACTAATTATTTTTGCTATCAATTTATTTATAATTAAAATTATATAATATTTATTCAACAATTTTATTTAAATTTTTTTTTTTAAATAACAAGCCCTATTGGCCTGCCGTCAACATTTGATGGCCAATACGGTCATATCAAGTACTGGATTGAGGCACGCCTACGTAAGTCGGAATTGTTTACCCGAGACGATAGGCCACGGGTSCCGATAGTTATCAGATCATCGGCTCAGTGGTCATTAGAGCTATTGTCGGTAATTTCAAAACTATTAATATATATCAGTATTATAGATAACAGTGTAGTTATTAACCCCCCCCCCAAAAAAAAAAAATATATCATATATTATAGCAACCAGTGGTCAACAGCAAGATTAAGACAGTMGGCCTACTAAATGGWCAACCCGTGCAGTTAAGGTGCGAAATCCATAGGATGGGACACTCGGTCGGCTCAGACATWCCTGTCCAGTGTTTTATTGACAATCAATCGGATAAACAGCTATCGTTGATGGCTATACTCAAACACGCTGTCATATTCAGGGCTACGGGTGATCCGCGTACAACCAGCCGAAAGTTGATCCGATTGGCCGACKGTCCGTTGACTATAGGTGCCCRTCAACAGTATACGGAAACATTGATACTAACAGTGCCGACAAACCTATCAGTTGAACCCATGATTAAGTGTCCGATAATTGAATCCMAATATCTAGTATCGGTTCAATTGAAAACTGCCGGTTCSYTAGATTTGAAYTGTGATCTACCAGTTATACTAACACCCACCCCACCCCCTGTATAACACCCCCTCCTTCCCATATTTAAGTCAATTAGTTATTTAATTTAAATTTATTTTATTATTATTGTTAATAGTAATGTGATTTTTTAAAAAAATAATCACATTTTTTTCTAATTAAAAATCAATTTTTTCAAGTATTGTATAAAAAAATTAATTAAWATAGAAATTATTATTTTTAYTTATAAATGAAAAAAAAYTTAWATAAATAATTAAAAAATATTATTTAAWMAAATTAAATTMATTGATATAAAAATTTTATTAYATTTTTATTAYAATTTAGTTTTAAATATATTTTTTAAAAAATAATTAAAACTATTGATATATTAATAAAATAAAATTTTTTTTATTATTTCATTTTATAACTTATAATAATATTGTTTTGTTATCAATTTATAAATGTTAATCTAATTTTTTTTTATATAATAGATTACATCAATTAGCTATTAATTTATAATGTTTAATATATATATGAAAACATWTATATTTTTATAACATTATATTTATTTACAAATATTGAATGTATGATTAAGTGCAGTGCAATTTCATAGTGTCATTGAAATCAATATACAGGTAAATAATAATATGATAATTAAGGTCAATGCCAACCACACACACACACACACTCAATATATTTTATTTAAAAATTTAAAATTTAATTGTTTTATTTAATTTGAACACTACATGTGTAYATAATTTTAGAAATTATTTAATATACAAAAAATTAACAATTATATTGAATATAATTTATTTGATGACAATTTTTATTATTTATATAATATTTAAATAATATTTAAAACTAAAATATGTTTCACCAATTAATTTTATAATCTTAAATACTAATTGCATCAATACTAGTGTATCTATTTTTTTATAAAAAATATTGYATTCAAAAAATTATCTATTTAAATTTAGTGATTATAAATAATCTAGTTAAAATTATATATTATTATATAATAATATATAATAAATTTGTGTTAATAAATTAAATTCATAGATTAATTAAGTGTAATATAATAATAATAATAATAATAAYAATTTATTAAAATAATAATAATAATAATAACTATTATATTATAAACAAACAACAAACAACACAAAAACATGGGTAACAGTGTAGCCAAATGTGTCATATTATTGGACAG
Source organism: Oppia nitens (assembly GCF_028296485.1). Taxonomy (NCBI): domain Eukaryota; kingdom Metazoa; phylum Arthropoda; class Arachnida; order Sarcoptiformes; family Oppiidae; genus Oppia; species Oppia nitens. Next base: position 502,444 of record NW_026533190.1, read on the forward strand.
ACCACCCGATGCCGAGTACGGACCCAACGATATAGTTAGCGGTCAGTGTATAGTTGATATCCATAGGCCAATACCGTTGAGCCAATTATCGGTCAAATTGAAAGGTGAGGCCCGAAATGATTACGAAACAGTTGAGGGTCCGCATACTTGTCTTAATCTTGAATATTATCCGGGAAACGGTATGTATTAGTGGTGTATGTATGTATGTATGTATGTGTTTGTGTGTGTATGTATATAAATATATCTATGTATGTGTGAGTGTATGTGTGTGAGTGTGTGTGTGTGTGAGTGTGTGTGTGTGTGTATGTATATAAATATATCTATGTATGTGTGAGTGAGTGTGTGTGTGTGTGTGTGTGTGTGTGTGTGTGTGTGTRTGTATGTATGTGTGTGTGTGTGTGTGTGTGTTTATATTTATGTATGTGTGTGTGTATGTATGGGTAAAATATTTATTTTTTAAAATCTAATTATAATATACTAATTATATACTATTTATATATATTAATAGAATATTCATCAATACTAAGCCCGGGTCAGCACAACATTGGTTTTAAATTTCAATTACCGGCCGAGTATTACTAATTATTTTTTTTTCTAATTAATTAAATTATTATTACAATAATTATAAAATAAGTATTTTTTWAAAAAAAAAACTTATTTTCTAACCCAATAGTGGTCTGCCGTCAACATTTGATGGCCAATACGGTCACATCAAGTACTGGATTGAGGCACACATACGTAMGTCGGAAWTGTTTACCCGAAACCATAGACCACGAGTACCGATAGTTGTCCGATCATCGGCTCAGTGGTCTGTAGAGGAACTGTCGGTAATTTTTTTTTTTTTATAAWTTAGTCATAAATTTAATAATAATAATATAACAAACAAACAATTTATAGCAACCAGTGGTCAACAGCAAGATTAAGACAGTCGGCCTACTAAATGGACAACCCGTGCAGTTAAGGTGCGAACTACATAGGATGGGTCATCCAATCGGCTCAGACATACCTGTCCAGTGTTTTATTGACAATCAATCGGATAAACAGCTATCGTTGATGGCTTCACTCAAACACAATGTCATATTCAGGGCAACGAGTGATTCGCGGACAACCAGCGTAAAGTTGGTCCGATTGGCCGACGGTCCATTGACTATAGGTGCCCATCAACAGTGTACGRAAWCATTGATACTAWCAGTGCCCAGTAATCTAGCACTGGTATCTATGATTAATTGTCCGATAATTGAATCCCAATATATAGTATCGGTTCAATTGAAAATAACCGGTTTCTCAAACTTAAGCTGTGATCTGCCCGTTATCCTAACACCCCCTGTATAACACCCCCTGTATAATACTCCCTAATTAAGTCAATTAGTTAGTAATTTACATTAATTTCAAATATTAATGTGTTATTATTTGTTATATTTTTGTTATAAATAATCTAATTATTTAAGTTTACAAATATTAGAAATTTATTGATTTATGACCACAAAAAAACTAAATAAAATAAATACTCATCAATACTAAGCCCGGGTCAGCACAACATTAGTTTTTTTTATTATTAATTTCAATTGCCGGCCGAGTATTACTAATTATTTATTTATAATTATATAATATATACTAATATTGTATTTACTAAATTATTTATTATATTAAATAAATTTTTTTTAAAAAAAATTCAATTCATTGAAATAAAATATTTAGTATTTATTACAATTTAGTTAAACATTTTTTAAATAAATTAAAACTATTGGAAATATTAATAAATTAATTTTGTTTTTTGATAATCTCATATTTATAACTTATAATATTGTTTTCTAATCAAAAATTTTTGATTTAACTTATTTTTTTATTTGTTATATAATTATATAATATAAAATTATATTAATAGACTATTAATTTATTATATATAATAGTTTTATAACATTTAGAAATTATTTACAAATACAATGTATGATATATTATATATATATATATTAAGTGTATGATTAATATATAATACATACATATACATGCAATTTCATAGTTTCATTGAAATCAAGGTACAGGTAAATAATTTTTTAATAAAATTATAATTAAAGTCAATGCCAACAAAAACACACACAATATATACACAGTATATACTGTACAGTATATATATAAACATGTTTTTATAAATAAACAATTATTGTTTCAATTGTTTTTTTAAATTTCATTTTTATACTATGTATACATAAATTTCTATATTATTTTTAAATCAAAATATTAAAAATAATAATAATTGTATTAAATATTGCAAATTTTTTGTTTATATAATATTAAAATATTTATAAATACATTGTACACAAAAATAATAAAAAATTATTTGATTACTAAAATGTTTCACCAATTAATTTTAACTTAAATAATGTATTATATTGTAACACTAATAGTGTATTAATTTTACAAAAAAATAGTATTCAAAAATTAACTATTTAAATTTTTGTTATTATAAATAGTTAAAATTAAATATTATATACAGGGTTTTTTCATTGATTTTGTAGTTTTATATAATAATTTTGTAGTTTTGCAACAATAGTTTGTAGTTTATAACATGAAATTGTAGTATATATATATATATATATATATATATATTATAGTTATTATATCAAAAAATATAATTATTGTTTGCATTGAATCTAAAATTCGAATACAATTAATATATTGCTTACAGTTAGCTTCAATCTATTGCTATAAAAATCCAAACTATTGTTGCAAAACTACAATTTCATGTTATAAACTACAAACTATTGTTGCAAAACTACAATTTCATGTTATAAACTACAAACTATTGTTGCAAAACTACAATTTCATGTTATAAACTACAAACTATTGTTGCAAAACTACAATTTCATGTTATAAACTACAAACTATTGTTGCAAAACTACAATTTCATGTTATAAACTACAAACTATTGTTGCAAAACTACAAAATTATTATATAAAACTACAAAATCAATGAAAAAACCCTGTATTAATAATATATAATAAAATTTGTTATAATAAATTAAATTTATAGATTGTGTAATATATATAAACTATTTAATTACTATTTTTAAAACAACTATATATTACAACAACTACTGTACAAAAAAAATGGGTAACAGTGTAGCCAAATGTGTCATACTATTGGATAGACCACCCGATGCCGAGTACGAACCCAACGATACAGTTAGCGGTCAGTGTATAGTTGATATCCATAAGCCAATACCGTTGAGCCAATTGTCGGTCAAACTGGTAGGCAAAGCCCGAACCGAATGGTTGGCTCAGCAAACATACAGTTCAACCGATCCAATGACTGGCAAAACTAAACACCGATACGAAACATCCAGTAATGTTGGCCAACATACCTGTCTTAGTCTCAAACATTATCCCGGAAACGGTATGTATATATATATATATATATATATGTGTGTGTGTGTGTTATGTATGTACAGTATGTATGTGTGTGTATTATGTATATATGTATTTGTATGTATAATGTAGTTGTGTATATATGTATGAATGTGTGTGTGTGTGTGTGTCTGGATGTATAAGGATTTATTATAAAATATAATTAATATACTAATTATTATCAAAAAGTTTTATTTAATAAATACATAATTAACAGAATATTCATCAATACTAAGCCCGGGTCAGCACAACATTGGTTTTAAATTTCAATTACCGGCCGAGTATTACTAATTAATTTTACTATTTATTTATTTATGATTAATTTTATAATTATATATTATTATTGTATTTACTAAATATTATAATATAATTAACCCAATAGTGGTCTGCCGTCAACATTTGATGGCCAATACGGTCACATCAAGTACTGGATTGAAGCACACATACGTAAGTCGGAATTGTTTACCCGAGACGATAGGCCACGGATGCCAATACTGGTCCGATCATCGGCTCAGTGGTCTCTAGAGGAACTGTCGGTAATTTTATTTTTAATTAGTCATCAATTTTAGAAAACAATAATAACTTATCAAAAAAAAAAATATCATAAACTACAGCAACCAGTGGTCAACAGCAAGATTAAGACAGTCGGCCTACTAAATGGACAACCCGTGCAGTTAAGGTGCGAAATACATAGGATGGGACACTCAGTCGGCTCAGACATACCGGTCCAGTGTTTTATTGACAATCAATCGGATAAACAGCTATCGCTAAAGGCTGTACTCAAACACAATGTCATATTCAGGGCTACGGGTGATCAGCGCACCTCCAGTGTAAAGTTGGTCCGATTGGTCAACAGTCCAGTGACTATAGGTGCTCATCAACAGTATACGGAAACATTGATACTAACAGTTCCGGCTAATCTAGCATTGGTACCCATGATTAAGTGTCCGATTATTGAATCCCAATATCTAGTATCGGTTCAATTGAAAATTGCCGGTTCCTTAAACTTGAATTGTGAACTACCCGTTATCCTAACCGCCTCTATATAACTGCATACTAACTGTTTGTTTGTTTTTTTTGGTGTCAATTATTTATTTAATTTATATTTAATTTTTTTTATTAATTATTATTTTGATAACAATATATGTTTACTATAGTAATATAATACATATTATAAATATTTATTTTTTATTAAATTACCTTAATGTGATTGTAGTGATGTAGTGTTAATATAAATATTTTAATTAATTAATTAATTAATTAATTGTTATTTATATTTTAATTAATAAAATAAAACAAACAAACATTGCAATAGTGTATTTTCAAAAACAAAATTACTATATATGTTAATATGTTTAACTAAATTAGTATATACTATATATATATATAATTATATTATAGATTTTAACTGTTTATAATTAACAAATGATAAAATAGTCTATTGAAAAATTAATTTATAATTTAATTAGATATTCAATGACAAATACAATGACAACAATCGGCATTAGTGTCATATAGGGACCGATAGCTACACGTATAGAGTCCAGGGGTACCCGATAGTCGTATGGGTCGGGCTTATCATAATTTTCAATAGTAACAAATGTATCACGGTAATAAATAAACCAGGCCAAATACCAACTGTCCCATTGGCCAGTTTCGCGTACTTGAGTGATACTATTATTTAAAAAATTATTAAATAATTAAAAGTTAATTAGTTAATATAATATAAAAAAATCAACTTATAAATATAAAAATAATTATTAATAATTGATTTTTTTTGTTTAGAATATATTAAACGTGTTTTCTAGGGTTGCCAAATAAATAAATAACTAAAAAAAATATTTTGGTAAACCCTAGAAACTAAAATTAAATTAAAAACTATTAGATTAAAAAATTATTATTTAAATTATACTTTTATTTTTTTTTTAAAATTTTTGTTGTAATTTTAGCAAAACTTTATTTATAAACACAAAAAAATGTATATAATAATAAAAGTATACTTTAAGATAATAATAATTTAAAAAAAAAGTTTTTCTAGGGTTTACCCAAATATTTTTTTAGTTATTTATTGGACAACCCTAGTATATATATATATATATACATACAGATATCTAAAATGTTTGTATAGTTTCGGATCGGTTATGTTTCTATATAGTAAATGTCCGGCACTCATATCTTGATAAATTTCCCGTGAAATATGCAAACGATGATTACGATTCTGCATCAAAACAATAGGATTGCCATAACTTAGGGATACAATTACTAATTGTTTTTGATATTTTTCCACATTATCTAATAGTTGCCGAAATTGATTGTTTAATAGGCTATCCATAGTTAGATCGCCTAATAAATAGTTATTATTCAATGATTTCGATTCTTTAGCTCTTTTTATTATTTTTTGTTCAATTGGTGTCGACTTATTCTGGAAATTAATATTATTATTAATTAATTAATAATATTATTATATTTTATTAAAAAAATTATGATAAATATATTAACCTAAACTATTCACTTAACTAATTTTTTCTAAATATACAATTTTTTATCGATAATTTTTTTTTACAAAATTTGAGTAAATTCCCTCTAAATTTTCATTAAATTCCCAGTAAATTCCCAGTAAATTCCCAGTAAATTCCCAGTAAGTACCTTCTAATATAAATATATTATATTTAGAAATATATATAAATTAGTATATATATATATAAATTAGTATATATATATAAAAATTARTATATATATATATAAAAAAATTAGTATATATATATAAATTAGTATATATATATAAAAATTAGTATATATATATATAAAAAATAGTATATATATATAAAAAAATAGTATATATATATAAATAAAAAAATAGTATATATATATAAATTAGTGTATATAAAAATTAGTATATATATAAAAATAAATAAAAATTATACCTGATAAACTTTTAAACTATTATAAGACATAAATAAATAGATATCTAAATTACGATCGCTATTCAAAATATCTTCATATGAATCAATAGTTTCGTATGGATTTGTTAGATATATTGATAATATTTCCTGATTTAGTAAATTTAATGTAAAAAATTTTCCAATAAATAGTATACCAAAAACAATATAATAATATACAGACATATCTTGATTTAGATTAACTAAATAAATAAAATAAATAATTTATTTTTAATATAAATAAAATAATTATATTAATTACAAAAAAATTAACATACAATCAGCTATTAAAGCATTATATATTGTCCATAATTGTAGCCATATTGTTGTTTTTGTATTAGGACTATTTTTTTAAAAAAAATATTAAATTAAATAATAATTTTAAAAATATAATTATTTTAATTAAATGCACAATTTAATAATATATATATATATATAGTTACCTATTAATAATATTTTTGCCATTCAAATCAATTTTATTATTATAAATTGTATTAATGATTGCAAAAATTATAATCGTCAACAAAATACCCAACCAATACTAATTTGAGAAATTAAATATATATTACTATTATTAATATTAATATATACTTTAAACTAAAATAATATAACAATTTTTTTATTGATATTAATTATGTATATAAAATTTTAAACTTAATTTAACTTAAAAAATTTTGTGTTTCAATAAAATTAATTTATTGAAAAGATAATTAAAATAAGATAATAATTTATTGATTTATAATAAATATATTAAAATTAATTTATATTAACTTAATTATTATTCTAATCTTATTAATCTTATTAAACTAAATTTAAATATAAATAATAAAATTAAAAAACAAAGCATATTAAATACATAAATATCCAATATATATGCAATGGCATCAAATTTATTAGTTTTATTAGTTAAATATAAACTGCCAACAATTGCATAGTTTAACAATTTCAATGGCCATATAAAATAAAAATTTTCAATCAATTTATCATCCAATGTATTTGCATCAAGCAATATATCAACGTACTAATCAATTTTATATATATATAAAAAAATCAAATAATTAATTAATATTTTTTAAAGTTATTATATCTATATATTAAATTTACATTTTATAATTTTAATAATTAAAAAAAATTAACAACTTACATTATTTTGTGCATATTTTTGAGCCAGTGAGCATGTGAATTTAAATTATTACAATTTGAACAATTGATAAAATTATAATCAAGGTGAATTGGTATTGCACTTTAAAATAATTGTGTTTTTTAAAAAAATAAAATAAATTAATTATTTATTTCAAAAATAAATAAATAGTTTTTATTTACTAACTAATAAGTTACCCAAAATAAATAAAATTATAACTAATTATAATTAATTAATTAATTAAATATTTACCCATATTTACTAAGTCTAACCAATTCATAGACAATTTGAAAATATGGTCCACATATATAATTTAAGCCAGTACCAATTTTCTATTTTTAAAAAATTAATTAATTAAAATAATATATTTAATTTAGTTTTTTTTTTAAAAATAAAATAATTTTAATAAATAATTTTAAAAATAAAATTTAATATTTACAAGTAATATTGATGAAAATGTAAAATTGCCTAATTGTCTACCAAATTGATGATCAAATTGATATGGTCTAGGTTCATCAAATATATTATAATTACAATAAAAATTTGGTGCCACTCTTTCGTACATTTTTTTAAAATTAAAAATTATTTTTTTTTAAATTTAAATTAATTGAATATTGTTTGTATATAATAATTATTTAAGCAATTGTTTGTGTTATTAATATATATATATATATATATAATACTGATAGTCAAAATAACTTTTTAAAAAATAATTTTTAACTATTAACTAACAAATATTAAGCAATGATTTATATTTTTATTAAAATCTATATTACTGTATAAATGTATTTATATAATATATATCGGTATATATATAACAGATAATAGACAGCATAACACCAATTGACATGTTTTTAGTAAATAATTAAATATTTATTAATATTGATTATTAATTTATTTTGTAAAAATTGTTTTTTTACAATACTATTAAATATATATAAATATATATATATATATATAATATTTTACTAATCACAATTTTTAATCATAAAAAATTTATTATTAATTTAAATTTTATAGTATTTTTTGTTTTAGAAAATAATTAATTTTTTTTATTTATTTGAAATATCAGACTGGTACAATAACTAATTTATTATATATATATATATATATATATATATATATCTATAAAATATAGACTTTAAAAAAATTAATATATTTTTAATTTATGACTATTTGAGACAAAAATAATTTCAATAGGAATAATAATAATAATAATTAAGATTTAATTATATAAAAAAAATATCTAGAAAATTTTTAATATTTTTTAATTTGTTTCATATGCTAATTATATATTAGTATTATAATTGCATAAATAATAATAATAATAATAATAATAATAATACTATTTTAATTAAGCAATTTAATAATTTTTTTTTTAAAAAGCACTTGTAACTTGTAAAACATTTATATATATCACAAATATCTATTAAATAATAATTTTTTTTATAAAATCTAATATTTAGAAATTATTTAGTATAATAAATAAAATCAATAATTTTGTTTTTTTATTGTTATTGTAAAGATTATTATTTTTTTAATAAATACTTTTCCAAACTAATTGATTGATTAGTTATAATATTATATAAAAATTTCTATGTTTAATATGTTTAAACTTAATTATTTTAGTAGTAGTAGTATCTATACTGTATATTAAATTAAATTATAATTTATACTGATTAAAAAATATTAACCATGATATATTTATTAAAAAAAACAAATTATATAGTATTAGCATTTAATAATAGTTGTGTAAATAATATTTATTTATTTTATTATTATTTGATGAGATTTTCAATAACAAATACAATGATAACAATTGGCAACAAATAATAATACGAATTTAATTATAAAATTTTTTAAAAAACAATTTTTGTTGTAAAACATTTTTATAATTTTGAAAAACATTTATAACACAAATATCTTTAAATAAAATAATTTATATAATATTGATATAATTATGATGTAAATAAAAAAAAATTTTCTTGTTCATAACATCATATGTTTAATAATATATATATATATATTAAATCTTATTTTTTAAATAAWCTTAATTTTTTTATTTAGTTAGTAGTGGTAATATAAACATTTTAATTAATTAATTAATTGTTAGTTATATTTTAATCATTATAAATAACAAACATTTCAATAGTGTATTTTAAACAACAAAATATCATACAATTACTATATATATATCGATATATGTTAATGTGTTTAACTAAATTAGTATATAATTWTATATATATATATATATAATTATATTATAGTTTATACATTAACCATGATAAAAATTAGATATATTATTAATAGTTTATTAAAAATACTTTATAATTTGATAACATTTTTTACAATGACAAATACAATGATAAATAATTGACATTAATTATTATAATTAAATTAGTATTATTAATTTAATTTAATTTATTATAATTTGATTTCAAATATTCAATAACAAATACAATGATAACAATCGGCATTAGTGTCATATAGGGACCGATAGCTACACGTATAGAGTCCAGGGGTACCTGAAATTCGTATGGATCGGGCTTATCATAATTTTCAATAGTAACAAATGTATCACGGTAATAGATAAACCAGGTCATATACCAACTGTCCCATTGGCCAGTTTCGCGTACTTGAGTAATACTATTAATATATTTTTTAATAAAAAAAAATAAATTATTCAAGTTAGTTAATAAATAATTAAAAGTTAGTTAGTAAATATAAAAAAACAATTTATAAATATAAAAATAATTATTATTATTTGTTTTTTTTTGCTTAGAATATATTGAATGTGTATTCTAGGGTTTGCCAAATAAATAAATAATATTTTAGTAAACCCTAGAAAAACTTTTAAAAAAACTATTAGAAAAATTTATTATTATTATTATTATTATTTAAATTATACTTTTATTTTGAAACACATTTTTTCTAAAACAAATAATTTTAAGTTTTGTTTTACTTTTTTTTAAAAAATTTTGTTGTTGTTAAGTAATTGTAAAAAATTTTAGAAAATCTTAAATTTATTTATTTATAAAAAAAATGTGTTATTTAATAAAAGTATACTTTAATTAATAATTATTAATTAAAATTTTTTCCAGGGTTTAACCATATATTTTTAGTTATTTATTTAGTTGGCAACCATAGAAAACACACATGACAATAAATTGTATTTATACATACAGATATTTAAAATGTTTGTATAGTTTTTGATCGGTTATATTTTTATATAGTAAATGTCCGGAACTTATATCTTGGTAAATTTCACGGGAAATATGCAAACGATGATTACGATTTTCCATCAAAACAATAGGATTTGCAAAACTTAACGATACAATAACCAATTGTTTTTGATATTTTTCCACATTATCTAATAGTTGCCGAAATTGATTGTTTAATAGGCTATTCATAGTTAGATCGCCTAATATATAGTTATTATTCAATGATTTCGATTCTTTAGCTCTTTTTATTATTTGTCGTTCAATTGGTGTCGACTTATTCTGGAAATTAATAATAATAATAATTTTTTAAAATTCCCACTAAATACCCACTAAATACCCACTAAATACCCACTAAATTCCCACTAAATTCCCACTAAATTCCCACTAAATTCCCACTAAATTCCCACTAAATTCCCACTAAATTCCCACTAAATTCCCACTTAATTCCCACTAAATTCCCACTTAATTCCCACTAAATTCCCACTAAATTCCCACTTAATTCCCACTAAATTCCCACTAAATTACCACTAAATTATCACTAAATTACCCACTAAATTACCACTAAATACCCACTAAATTCCCACTAAATTCCCACTAAATTCCCACTAAATTCCCACTAAATTCCCACTAAATTCCCACTAAATTCCCACTAAATTCACACTAAATTCACACTAAATTCACACTAAATTCACACTAAATTCCCACTAAATACCCACAAAATACCCACTAAATTACCGTTATATTCCTACTAATATAAATATAAATACATTAGTATATATATATATATATAAATTTAGCATATATAAAAATAAAAAATTATACCTGATAAACTTTTAAACCATTATATGCCATAAATAAATAGATATCTAGATTACGATCGCTATTTAAAATATCTTCATATGAATCGATAGTTTCGTATGGATTTGTTAGATATATTGATAATATTTCCTGATTTAGTAAATTTAATGTAAAAAATTTTCCAATAAATAGTATACCAAAAACAATATAATAATATACAGACATATCTAGATTTAGATTAACTATATATATAACAAAATAAATAAATTAAAAAAAATATAAATTTTTAATAATAATTATTAGTATTTATAAAATAATAATTATTAGTATTTATAAAATAATAATTATTAGTATTTATAAAATAATAATAAATTAAACATACAATCAGCTACTAAAGCATTATATATTGTCCATAATTGTAACCAAATTGTTGTTGTTTTTACATTAGGACTATTCAATAATATTAATATTAATTTTTAATAATAATTACAATAATAATTATAAAATGTATTATAATTGAATGCATATTTGTTTTTAAAAAAAAAATATATTTACCTATTAATACTATTTTTGCCATTCAAATCAATTTTATAATTATAAATTGTATTACTGATTGCAAAAATTATAATAGTCAACAAAATGCCCAACCAATACTAAATATATAAAATTCAATATTATTATTATATATATATATGGGTTAAGTAAGGGGGGTAGGGGTAGGGGTAGGCAAAAATAAAATAATATAAATACTAAAAAACAAATTAAATACATATTTATCCAAAATATATGCTATGGCAACAAATTTATTAGTTTTATTTGATAAATATAAACTGCCAACAATTGCATAGTTTAACATTTTCAATGGCCATATAAAATGAAAATTTTCAATCAATTTATCATCCAATGTATTAATATCAAGCAATATATCAACGTACTATAATTTAATTATAAAAATATATATTTTTTAAAATTAATTAATAGATTAATTTTTAAATTTTTTATTTGAATTTAAGTGAATTTAATTTAATAATTAAAAAAAAATTATAACTTACATTATTTGTTGCATATTTATAAGCCAGTTCATGTGCATTTAAATGATTACAATTTGAACAATTTAAAAAATTATAATCAAGTTGAATAGGTATTGAACTTTAAAAAATGGTTTTATTTTTTTTTTTTGAAAAAAGTAATTAATTATTTATTTTAAATGAACAAATAATTTTAATCATAAATAATAAGTTATCCCTWAAACAAATATATAAAATTATAAGCAATTAATAATTAATTAAAATATTTACCCATATTTACTAAGTCTAACCAATTCATAGACAATTTGAAAATATGGTCCACATATATAATTTAAATTTTTTTGAAAAATAAAATAATATATATAATTTAAATTTTTTTGAAAAATAAAATAATATATATAATTTAAATTTTTTGAAAAATAAAATAATAATAAGAAATTAATTTTTAAAAATAAAATTTTATTATTTACAAATAAAATTGATGAATATGTAAAATTGCCTAATTGTCTATTAAATTGATGATCAAATTGATATGGTCTAGGTTCATCAAATATATTATAATTAMAAATAAAATTTGGTGCTACTTTTTCGTACATTTAAAAAAATTATTTATTTATTTTTTAAAAAAATAGTAATTAATTATTTAATATATATAATATATATTAAATATATGATTTTTTTAATTATAAAATTAAATTATTTATAATAATATATTTTTTAGTTTAATTTATTAATATTATTAATATTATCATCAACATATATTTAGCAACTAACATCAAAAAACATTTGAAAATATATTATCAATATATATATTTGTAAATAAAATATTAATTTGTTAAAACTTATTATATTTTTAATATAAAACTTCTATTATATTAAAATAATAAACTATTCGACAAAACACCTTAAATGTAAATAATTAAAATATTATATTAAAAAAATATAAAATAACAAATTCAATAATTTATATTAATAATAATAATATAAATTTTTCTAAAAAAACTAATTTATCAGTTTGTTTAATAATAATATAATTTATATTATTTTATTTTTAGTAAATATAAAACTATTCATTAAATTATTAATGAAAAATTGGGTTAAGTTTTTTTTCTAAACAATTAATTAATTTAAAAAATAAAAATATTTAATATTAATATAGAGTATAATTTATACTATATAAAAGCCTAAAAACGCAATTTAATTTCAATTTATTTTATTTTTTATTGTTGTTGTTAATAATATGATTAAAAAAATATTWAAAAATATTTTTTATTTATAAATGAGAAAAAAAACTTATAACAAACAAATAAATGTTAACTAATAAAAAAATCTCATTTTATTAAAATAAAAATTATGCAATACAATTTTAATATAATATAATAATATAAATTTAAAATAAAAATAATACAATTTTATTGTTATTTAATATAATTTAGTTAAATATTTTTTTTTTTGAAATTAAAATTATTGGAAATATTAATAAAATAATTTTTTTTATCTTATTTGATAACTTATAATATTATTTTTTTATCAAAGTTTTTAAACAAATCTACCCAAATATCATAACCCCCCCCCTTTCTCCCACCACCCCAYCCCTTAATAACATGCACACCAACAGTCAATTAGTTATTTAATTATTAATATCTATGTTATTTTTTTGTTGTTACTAATGTGATCAAATAAAAATCAATTTACAATTAATTTTATTATTAAATGTAATTAAATAATATAATTATTTTTTTTCTAAATTTTTTTATATATATATATTATAAATTAAGTATAATTATTTATTTTTTTAATACTTATAAATTAATAATTAACATTATACGGAAACATTGATACTAACAGTGCCGACAAAACCAAGCATTGGTACCATTGATTAACTGTCCGATAATTGAATCCCCAATATATTTAGTACCGGTTCCTTAAACTTGAATTGTTAACTACCCGTTATCCTAACCCCCCTATGTTTTGAACTGTATACTAACTGTTTATGTTTTTTTTGTGTGTCAATTATTTATTGAATTAAATTTACATTTTGAAAAAATTATTTTTTATTTTTTTATTTTTTTTTTGATAACATATTATAAATCTACCTAACAGTGGATAACCAATTAACGGACGGATAAACTAAATAATTAAATATTTATGTTATTTGTTAATCAATTGTTGTCATAAAGGGGTCATTTGAGAGCTATTTATATGCCCTCTCATAAAGTAATGTAAAATTAGTAAAAAAATTGGACACAAATTCACAATTAGATCCCAATTAGGACAACGTCTGGTTAACGCAATAGTGGATGAAATAAAGGGTAAGTTTGAAAATTAATTATAATTAAACTAATAATTAATTAATTAATTTTTTATTTTTTATATACAGGTTAAATATCTAAAAAATATTAGTAAAGACAACAAATTTTTAAAAAATTTTAAAAATAGTTTTATTAATTTATTAAATTATTTTTCTCTAATCCCCATTCAGCGGACGGACCACAAAACATTGAATTAAAAATTTTTGTCCATAAATTATGACCAAAAATTAAAAATTGTATAAAATCATTAGATTATACCGTATGACCTCACATTAAATGATTTTCACAATTTTTACCGTATAACCTCACATTTAAATGATTTTCACAATTTTTACCGTATAACTATTTTTAATATCGGAATACGGTACTTTTTCAAAAAAACTATTTTTAATATGGGAATACGGTACTTTTTCAAAAAAACTATTTTTAATATGGGAATACGGTACTTTTTAAAAAAACTATTTTTAATATGGGAATACGGTACTTTTTCAAAAAAACTATTTTTAATATGGGAATACGGTACTTTTTCAAAAAAACTATTTTTAATATGGGAATACGGTACTTTTTCAAAAAAACTATTTTTAATATGGGAATACGGTACTTTTTCAAAAAAAACTATTTTTAATATGGGAATACGGTATTAATTTTAAAAACATGAGTTAAGTATGGGAAGACGGTAATATGATTGCTTATAAGATAGTTTAAATATATATTTGAGTTATTACGGTATTATTTCATATATAAATTAAAAAATATAATTTTCTTAATTAGTAACATAATTGATGCCCATTTTGATCGATAGATGTATTGTTTATATTATTTGTTATAATTTATCCGTCCGTTAAAAGGTTGATATATCATATATGTTTAATTAAAATACATATATAATCTAGTTTTTTTTAAAAAAAAATTAACCTTAATTGTTAAGTTGATGTAGTGTTAATATAAACATATTAATTAATTAATTTTAATCATTAAAAATAACAAACTATTGCGCAATAGTGTATTTTCAAAAACAAAAAATCATACAATTACTATATATGTTAATATGTTTTTAACTAAATTAGTATATATATATATATTATAAGTTTATAATTAACCATTATGAAAAAAATTATAATATTAGATTAGATAATTAATAATATTTTACATTTAAAATAATTTTTTTGATAACATTAAATGTTTAATTTAAAAAAAACATAATTGAAATCTTGATTTTTTAAATAATCTTAATTGTTTAGTGTTAGTAGTATTAATATAAAACATTTTTTAATTAATTAATTAATAATATATATATTATAGTTTATACTGTTTATACCGGTTATTAACCATGATAAAATTAGATTTATTAATAATAGTTTATTAAAAGATAATTTTTTAATTTTATGATAATTTCAATGACAAATACAATGATAACAATCGGCATTAGTGTCATATAGGGACCGATAGCTACACGTATAGAGTCCAGGGGTACCTGAAATTCGTATGGATCGGGCTTATCATAATTTTCAAAACTAACAAACGTATCACGGTAATAGATAAACCAGGCCATACACCACCTGTCCCAATGGCCAGTTTCACGTACTTGAGTAATACTATTAATAAATATTATATATATAAAAAAATACAATAAATTAGTTAAATTAGTTAATAAATTATTATTTCTAAATAACTAAAATAATTATTTCTAAAAAACTTAAATAATTATTTCTAATAACTTAAATAATTATTTTATAAATAACTTAAATAATTATTTCTAAATAACTAAAATAATTATTTCTAAATAACTTAAATAATTATTTTATAAATAACTTAAATAATTATTTTATAAATAACTTAAATAATTATTTCTAAATAACTAAAATAATTATTTCTAAATAACTTAAATAATTATTTCTAAATAACTAAAATAATTATTTCTAAATAACTAAAATAATTATTTCTAAATAACTTAAATAATTATTTTATAAATAACTTAAATAATTATTTCTAAATAACTAAAATAATTATTTCTAAATAACTAAAATAATTATTTCTAAATAACTTAAATAATTATTTCTAAATAACTAAAATAATTATTTCTAAATAACTAAAATAATTATTTCTAAATAACTTAAATAATTATTTTATAAATAACTTAAATAATTATTTCTAAATAACTAAAATAATTATTTCTAAATAACTTAAATAATTATTTCTAAATAACTTAAATAATTATTTTATAAATAACTTAAATAATTATTTTATAAATAACTTAAATAATTATTTCTAAATAACTAAAATAATTATTTCTAAATAACTTAAATAATTATTTCTAAATAACTAAAATAATTATTTCTAAATAACTTAAATAATTATTTCTAAATAACTAAAATAATTATTTCTAAAAAAACTTAAATAATTATAGTTATTATTTATTTTTATTTTTTTAATAATTTATAAGTTTTGTTTCACTAATTTTTCACAATATTCATGAGTCATTTTTTTTTGTTAAGAAATTGTGTGAAAAATTTTAGCAAAGTTAAAATTATTTATTTTTTTAAATGTCAGTTTCACGTACTTGAGTTATACTATTTTAGTATTTTTTTAATTAAAACAAAAATTTTAAATAATTTTCAGTTAATTAATTAATAAATTTTTTTTCCAAAAAAAACTAATAATAATTATTATTTATTATTTGTTTTTTTTAAATATAATATAATGTATGCGTTTTCAACGGTTGTCAACTAAATAAATAAATAAAAATATTTGAGTAAAATCTAGAAAAACATTTTTTTAAAAAATTATTTGAAAAAAATATTATTATTATTTAAATTATACTTTTATTTTTTGTAAACACATTTTTTTAAAATATATAATTTTAAGTTTTGTTCTACTTTTTTAAAATTTCACAAAAAAAACTTTTTTCACAGTTTTTTTTTGTTATTAAGAAATTGTGAATTTTTTTTACAATACTTAAATTTATTTATTTTATAAAAAATATAAAAAACTATACTTTAAATAATAATAATAATAATTTTTCTGTTATTATTAATTTACTAATGATTTTTTTTATCAAGGGTTTACCCATGATTTTATTTGGCAACCCTATAAAAAACACAAATACAATATACATACAAATTACATACAAATTACATACAAATTACATACAGATATCTAAAATGTTTGTATAGTTTTTCCAATTAAATTCCCATTAAATTCCCTTTAAATTTCCATTAAATTCCCGCTAAATTCCCGCTAAATTCCCGCTAAATTCCCACTATATTTCCATTAAATTCAATCTAAATTCCCACTAACTTCCCAAATTAATTATCGTTAAATTATATAGAAAATACATACAGATATCTAAAATGTTTGTATAGTTTACGATCGGTTATATTTTTATATAATATATGACCGGAACTTCTATCTTGGTAAATTTCCCGGGAAATATGCAATCGATGATTACGATTTTGCATCAAAACACTAGGATTTCCATGACTTAACGATACAATCATCAATTGTTTTTGATATTTTTCCACATTATCTATTAGTTGCCGAAATTGATTGTTTAATAGGCTATTCATAGTTAGATCGCCTAATATATAGTTATTGTTCAATGATTTCGATTCTTTAGCTCTTTTTATTATTTGTCGTTCAATTGGTGTCGACTTATTCTAGAAATTATTGATAATAATAATAATAATAAATTAGTATATATATATAAATAAGTATATATATATATATAAATTATTATATATATATAAATTATTATATATATATAAATTAGTATATATATATAAATTAGTATATATATATAAATTAGTATATATATATAAATTAGTATTTATATATAAATTAGTATATATATAAATTATTATATATATATATATAAATTATTATATATATATATAAATTATTATATATATAAATTAATATTATATATATATATATATAAGTTAGTATATATATATATAAATTAGTATATATAAAAATTATTATTAAATACTATATATATAAAATAATTAAAATTATACCTGATAAACTTTTAAACCATTATATGACATAAATAAATAGATATCTAGATTACGATCGCTATTGAAAATATCTTCATATGAATCGATAGTTTCGTATGGATTTGTTAGATATATTGATAATATTTCCTGATTTAGTAAATTTAATGTAAAAAATTTCCCAATAAATAGTATACCAAAAACAATATAATAATATACAGACATATCTAGATTTAGATTAACTAAATAAATTTTTAAATATATATTTATATATTAATTTTTAATATAAAATAAATTTTAATTTTTTTCATAAAAATTAATATTTTATTTAAACATACAATCAGCTACTAAAGCATTATATACTGTCCATAATTGTAACCAAATTGTTGTTGTTTTTACATCAGAGCTATTCAACAACAACAACAACAAAAAAATAATAATAATATTAATTTAAAATGTAATAATATAATTATTTTAATTAAATGTACGATTTTAAAAAAAATATATAGTTACCTATTAATACCATTTTTACCATTCAAATTAATTTTATAATAAATTTTATTGATAATAGCAAAAATTATAATCGTCAACAAAATGCCCAACCAATACTATTTTTGGAAATTATAAATATATATATATATATATATATATATATTAATATATAATTTAAATAAAAATAATATAACAATTACAATATAGAACTTAATTTTTTTTATAAAATCTATCATCATGATTATTTATATAATTTTTATTAAAAATTTAACTTATTTTGTTTGTTTAAATAAAACAGTTAGTAATTAAATATGACTTTTATAAATATATTATTTTATCTTATAATAATATCTTATATTATTTTAATATATATATATATATATTAGTATATATTTATAAATTTGTATATATATAAATTAGTATATATATATATAAATTTGTATATATTTATAAATTTGTATATATTTATAAAAATTATAACTAGTTTATTTTATATACATATAGTATATGTATATATATATATATTCAATATATTAATATAATTATTAAATAAACAAACAAAATTAAATACTAAATATATATACTTTAAATAAAAAAAATATTATATCACAATTACAATATATTAAATTATCTTATATTATCTTAATATAAATTTATATATATATATATATATATATTTTAAATACTAAAAATAAAAAACATATTAAATACATAATTATCCAAAATATATGCAATGGCATCAAATTTATTAGTTTTATTTGATAAATATAAACTGCCAACAATTGCATAGTTTAACATTTTCAATGGCCATATAAAATAAAAATTTTCAATCAATTTATTATCCAATGTATTAGTATCAAGCAATATATCAACGTACTAATTATTTATATTAAAAAAAATAAAATTAATAGATTATTATTAAATTAAATAATTTTAATAATTTTAAATAGATAACTTACATTATTTATTGCATATTTTTGAGCCAGTTCATGTGAATTTAAATGATTACAATTTGAACAATTGATAAAATTATAATCAAGTTGTATAGGTATTGCACTAAAAAAAAGTTATTAATTATTTATTTTAAATTAATAAACAATTTTAATAAAAAATATTAATAATAAGTTTTAAATAAAACAAATTAAAATTATTAAAAGTAATTAATTAATTAAGTAAATATTTACCCATAATTACTAAGTCTAACCAATTCATAGACAATTTGAAAATATGGTCCACATATATAATTTAAATTATTACCAATTTTCTATTGTTTAATTAACAAAAAATAAAATAATAAAATAATATATATAATTTAAATTTTTTGAAAAATAAAATAATATTAATTAGTTATTTAAAAAAAAACTTAATTTTTAATATTTACAAATAAAATTGATGAAAATGTAAAATTGCCTAATTGTCTAACAAATTGATGATCAAATTGATATGGTCTAGGTTCATCAAATATATTATAATTACAAAAAAAATTTGGTGCCACTCTTTCGTACATTTTTTTAAAAAATAAAAAATTTATTTTTAAAAAATAATAATTATTTAATTAATATTTTTATAATAATTATTTAAGCAATTGGTTGTGTTATTAAAATTATATGTGTACTACTGATTGTTAAAATAATATTTTTTTTTTTAAATTATTAACTAACAAATGTTTGACAATAATTTTAATTTTAGGTTATCTATGTTACTCTATAAATATATATAATAAATAAATATATATATATATATACTGTATATAAATATATAATAGTACAGCTTAACACCAATTGTTTTTATTATTTTTTTAGTAAATAATTAAATATTTATTAATATTGAAAATAATTTATTTTGTTAATAATATACACATATTATTGTATTGTTTTTAATTCAAAATAAAAAAAACTTGATCTACTTGACAATACTATTAAAAATATATATATATATATAATATTTTACTAATTATTATTTTTCAATAATAAAAACATTTATTAATAATTAATTCAAATTTTTTTCTATTGTTTCCTTTGTAGAAAATAATTGATATTTTTTTCTTAACTAACAATAACTAACTTATTATATACATTATAAACTTTGTTTAAGATTAAAAAATCTAAAAAAATAATATTAGTTTAATTTATGATTATTTAAGTTTAATATAATTTTTATAKGAATATTCCAAATAATAATAATGGTAATAAATATAATAAAAATTAAAAATAAATAAATAATATATTTACAAAACTTAATATATATATATATATATATATATATTGTGTTTCATATGCCATTTATATATATTATTATTATAAGTTTTTTTCTGTAAAAAATTAAAATTTATATTTATTAATTAATTTAATATGTTTTTAATTTCTTAATTATTTTTTTTTTCATCTGTGTATATGTTTTATTGTTGCTATTGATTAACACATAGCAACAAATAAACAATAATATTGTTGAGATATTATTAATTTTATTATATAATAATAATAATATTAATACACTATTAATTTTTATATAAATTAGTTTTATATAAATAAATTTTATCGATTGAAATAGATTTCCTGGAAATAAAATTAAATAAATAAAACAATTTAGTATTAGATTTTATTTTTAATTAATATATTAACATAAATATTAAGATTAGATTTTTTTTAGATTTGAATCAATACTAAACATACAGTTATACATTATATTTAGTTATATTTTAAAAAAGAAATTATATAATAATCATTACAATTATAATTCAAGTTATTTTTTATTATAACAGTTATAACAAAAAATTTAAAAAAAACTATATTATATAATGTACAACAATATAAAATAATAATATTAATAACACATTGTAAATGTACTAGTACATATATTAATATATATATATATATTGATAATTACTATAGAGAGTCAGTTAGTTATTTAATATAATAATATAATAACAATTTTTATGGTATTATATTTATACAGTAATATACATTACGAAAAAAACATAAAAATGTTTTTATTTGTATACAAATATTACACTTATATATGATAATTAAAAAAACAAAAAAAAAATTATTTAAACAATTTATGTTTTTTTTTTTAAAAATGTGTTTAAATATTATAATTGAAAAACAGTTTTTATATGAATTATATACATATAAAATCAGATTTTATTAGTTATTATCAGATAATTAACTGTTATATATTTTTTTGTATTAATAAAAAATGGGTTGCAGTGTAACCAAAGTGGACATACATTTGGATCGGCCGGGTATTGACTACCGGCCCAACGATACCGTTAGTGGCCAGTGTTTAGTATATACTGATAGCCCGATATCGTTGTCGGAACTATCGGTCAAATTGAAAGGCGAAGCCCGATGCGAGTGGTCAGAGGACCGGCAGATTAGCGATGGCCAGGACTCGGATGGCCAACCGATTACTCGGACGGAAACTGTTTACTATACGGCCAACTATTTGTGTGTTAAGCTCAAGTATTATCCGGGAAACGGTATGTTTTTTTTTCTAAAATAAATATTTAATAAATACTTTTTTTTTTGCTAACTATAAAATCTATGGATAGTTAGTCAAAAATTAATTAATTGCTATATAATTATAATTATTTTTATTTAATTTTTTTTTTTAGTAAATCCATCGACACTAAGCCCGGGTCAGCATAACATTGGCTTTTCATTTCTATTGCCGGCCGGGTATTAAAAATTATTTATTATTTTTGTTATTTTAAGTATTATTATTATTATTATTATTAAGTATTATTGTTATTATTGTAATTTTATAATATATATATATAGTTTTCATAAACTAATTATAATAACTTTAAAGTATTTATTAATAATCTATTAAACAATAATAGTATTAAACATATTTTTTATTAAAAAAAATAATATTTATATAATCTATTTATTTACAAATTAATTATAATTATCTATTTTATTATGAACTTAATCATTCACTTTTTATATCGTCTATTATATTAAACAGTGGCCTTCCGTCAACATTTAAGGGCCAATACGGTTATATCGGGTACTGGATTGAGGCCCGTATCAGGAATCCCGACTGTTGTGGCAGTGATGGCCGGTCACGGGTACCCATAGTTGTCAACTCACCGGCACTATCGTCCATACAGGAGCTGTCGGTAAACTAAATATTTTTATAAAAAAACATATTAATTAAATGCTAATTAAATTTGTCATAAAATTTTAAGCAACCGGTAGTCAACAGTAACCAGAAAACTGTTGGCCTAATCAATGGTAAGCCATTGTTTATGAAATGCCAAATCGATAGTACGGGTCATACTATCGGTACAAACATTTCCATCCATTGTTTTATTGACAATCAATCGGATAAACCGATGACATTGAAAGCTCAGCTCCGACAGGACGTAACATACTATGCAACCGGTGATCAACGAAAATCTAGTGAGAAGTTGGCCCGATATGTTGGGCCGACTATCGGTCCCCGACAGCTGACTACCGAAACAATGAATTTGTTAGTACCGGTGACGGCACCGGTAGTACACAATACTTGTCCAATAATTCATGTAAAATACCTAATAGTGTTGACACTATGGATACCCGGTTCGTTTGATTTGCACTGTAAACTACCCGTTATACTAACCCAATGATATGATATACCAATCTATAGATACATTATTTTTAATTAATTTAAAAAAAAAAATGATATAAAATTAATTAATATTTTGATTATTTTAGTAATACTTTTAAATTGTCATTAAAAGTAAAAATAGATTATATATTTATTTTTTTGTTATTAAGTTTAGTTTATTATCTTAAAACTAATTTAAGTATTGTAATAAATATATAGTACACTAAAAAAAAATTTGACCCACACATCTAAAAATTTTTGTTTATAAAAATTCTAACTTTATTTTCATACTATTTTAGTGTTATTATGTTTTCAAAATATTCAAAATATATATATATAAAATAGTTAAAATCACGTTCAAACTCATTAAAAAAAATAAATAAAATTAATTTATTTAAAAATATTCAACTCTAAAATAATTAATTAAATAAAGTTAAAAAATAATATATAATAATAAATTAAAATAAAGAAACCATATTAGAAATTTAAATGAATAAAGTTAGTAAAACTAGTAAACTTAAAAAACATTAACCCATTTTATCCGCTTTACTTAACCTTGGTATGGTGTTTATTTAAAAAAAATAATGTATATCTAATAATTTTTAATAATTAAAATTTATTGGATATTTTTATTTAATATAGTTTATTGTCAAAAAAAAAATAATTTTTCATTGTTGTTCTATATTAATATTAAAGTGTATAATAAAATATAATAAAGTAAAAATATTATTAAATAGCAATAGCAATGTAGATTTTGTATTATAAAAAATATTTTTTAAAAATTTTAATCATTTAATCACATTTATAAAGTAATTTTCAATTATATATTATATTATATTAGAAATTATATATTTTCAACTATCATGCAGGTATATTTTGAATTATTTCAATATCAATAGTATAAAACCGATGACATTGAAAATGAAAATATAATTTAGTAATTATGCAATAAATTTATTATCCGAAAAATATAAATATTTGAATTGTTCAGACGTTTTTTTTTTTTATTAATTAAAGTTTTTAATATTTTTTATTAGTCGTAATAGCTGTGTAAATAGTTAGTTGAATTATAGCCTACGATAGAAAAAAATAGATAATAAATATTATAAACTTAACTTTAGACATATGAGATATAAAATGATCTATCAGTATGACTAACTATAGCAAAATAAAGACAACTTTATTCATATAGCGTTAAAAATAAGAAATAAATTATATTTACAATAAATACAATACAATTAAATTTTTAAACTAATTCTATATAATTTATTTTTAATGCTTTATTAAAATCTAAAAATTTAAACATTTAATTTGAAATTTTTTATTTTGGTCGCCATTTTGTATATGTTTATAAAACCATAAAATTTTTAATATTAATTTATTATCTTAT
Organism: Oppia nitens; assembly: GCF_028296485.1. Lineage (NCBI taxonomy): Eukaryota > Metazoa > Arthropoda > Arachnida > Sarcoptiformes > Oppiidae > Oppia > Oppia nitens. The sequence continues at coordinate 527,757 of NW_026533190.1, forward strand.
TTTTGTTTTATTAAAATTTTTTCAAATTGTTTCTGTATTTTGAACGCCATTTTCTTTATAGTTTCTATATAAAAATCAAAATATTAATGTTAATTTTATATACCTTATTTTTGTTGTTTAATACAAACTTGGTAAAATTTAAAAAATACATAGAATTAATATATATAGTCTATAAGGAGTTTCTTAAAATGTCAAATTAAATAAATATATTATTATTTAATAATAAAAATTAATTAGTTATTTATGTTTAATATAGTTTATTATAAAAACTAATTTATGATTTAATTTTTTAATTGTCATTATAAATAATGTTATAAATAAAATATAATAAAAAATAAATATAATAAAATAAATATATTGTTAAATAAATAGAACTGTTGATTGTATATTAATTTTTTTTTGATTCATTATATTTTATTTTTAATCATTTAATATAATTTATAAAGTAATTTTTAATTTTAAAGAATTAAATTTTATATTAATCAACAATCATAAAGGTAGATAATGAATTATTAAAAAAAATATTTATAACTATTTATGAAATAATATTTATTATCAAAAATATAAATATTTTTGTTGTCAGGCGTTTCTTATCAAATATATTAAAAACATTTAAAAAAATTTTGTTTATATTATTGTAGACATGAAAAACATTATCAGAGTTTATTAGAGTTGTAAAAATGATAAATTTTTTTTTTAATTTTTGATCCATAATCCGGTATAATTACACAATTTATATTATACAAAGATTTTTGTTTCTCTCAACATTAGCTATTAATAATTATTTATAAATTTATTTATAAATAATAGAAATGTTACTTTTTTTTTGTAAACTAAATATTTGTTATTAGATTGAAACTGAGATAATGATTTGATGAGCTGTGTAAATGATTAGCAAATTTATTGTAACAATTATTTTATTTAAAAAAAAAAACATGATAAAAAATTAGTTGGACGGTTATGTTGATGTTACTATAGATGCCAAACATTATACTAACCAAAAATAATATATATATTAATCATGAATAAGATGTTATTAATGCAAACAAGTACTATAGTAGAAAAAGCCCAGTAACTCAGGGAGCCTAGGATTGGACTCACAATCGAAGGGTTGTGGGTTCGAGCCCAGGGTTGCTTCGATTAAGGCGTCGATTGCATTAAATTCTCTTTAAAAAATACATTAGCCTATAGTAGTAATATATCGGGCCTTCAATGAATATCAGTTTTAATAACTGAATGAGGTGCCATTAACGATTTATTATTATTATTATTATTATTATTATTATTATATACCGGTATTTAATATTTCTAATAAATAAAAAACTAAATTAAATTGTTTGATTTTTTGTATTGTTATTTTTTTACTAAAACTAATAAATTAAAGTAACAGGTAGTAAACAGTAACCAAAAAAAAAAAAAAAAAATGTTCGCCTATTCAATGGTCAACTATTGTGTATAAATAGTACAATCGATAAAAACGGGTCATATTATTGGAACGAATAACTATCGATACATTTGGTCAGATATGTATGGATTCGACTAACAGTTCCCGACATCGGACTACCGAAACAATGAATTTGTTTGCACCCACAGTCGGGGGTACTCGTACTACACAATACTTGTCCAATAATTCATGTAAAATATCAAAGGCGTCGTTCACATATTACGTTCGCACTTTTTAAGAAATCTAGACCCCCTCCCTCCCCTATGTTCGCAAATTGTTCGCATGTAGTCATTTTAAAAAAATTACGTTCGCTTATCCCTAACCGCTACCCCCCCCCCCCCACCACAAGAAATAAGATATTATCTAAATGCGAACGTTCTTAAAGTCTCTACCCCTCCCCTCCCCTCGTTCACAAAAGTTCGCTTTGGCTAACCCCCCCTCCCCTCAAGTGCGAACGTAATATGTGAACAACGCCAAATAGTGTTGACCCTATAGATACCCGGTTTGTTTAATTTCCAGTTAATCAGTTTAATCAGTTATAATAACCCAAATGATAAAATTCCAATCTATTAATATATTTTTGTTTTAATTTTTTGATTTTAATAATTAGTAAATCAGTAAAAAAATAGATTATATTTTTTTGTGTTAAAAATTTAGTTTATTATCAAAATATTAATATATAAATATATAATACAATCAAGTTTAGTAAACTAATTATTTGAATTATAACTAAATATATTTAACTATTTATGCAATTAATATATATATATTTATAATAGATTCAAGGTGTAATGGAGGTACCATATAGGAGGAGGAGGAGGTCTATAGAGTTTGTCGGGAACCGAGAATAGGGCAACGTTTTGCTAGATTACCGATAGACGAGTGTGTATAGACCCAGTAGTCTATACCGGACTCAAACATGTTTGTCATAATTGGCTACTTGTCCCTAACAGTTCATCAGTCAATCATATGTCAGCCAATATGTCAATCTATGCCATCATTATTATTAATTTATACTTACAGTAGATTATTAATAATATTAAATATAATTATTATTTTTTTTATAATTTTAAAAATATACATCTATAACATATTCTTTTTTTTTAAAGTTAAGACTTTGAATTTTTAAGTTATTTATTTATATAGTAATATTATACCATAAAATTTATAATTATATTGTACATTTCTAATTAATATTTAATTATTTTTAATGACATTTTAATGTGATAATTTAAAAATTTTTAGAATAACATTATATAAATTAACATTATAGTTGAATATATCTAATCAGTAAATATTTAAAAAAAAATTTTTATATAATATTATATAATTTTTATTATAATTATTGCATATATTATTTGACTATTTATGCAATAACTTTATGTAAGGGGCGGTTACTGTAAATTAAAATAAAAAACATTAATTAACTATTATCTATAAGCAGTTTATGTTTACTTATTTGTTTATCATTAAAAACATTAACATTTAAAAAATTAATTAATAAAATGTAAAAAATTAAATATATTAAACTAAATATTTAAATATATATAACATAAATAATATATATATATAATATGATTTATGTTATTAAATAATTTAATAAATTATGTTAAAACAGGAAATAAAACATTTAATCTATATTGTTATCTAATATATATTATATATATATATATCATTTAACACATAATATTTATATTATATAGATTAATATTCTATAATAAACCAGGTTAAGTAAGGGGGTAGGAGGTAAGGCCAAAATATCCCCCCTAAGATCGAGAAATTTTACTTACCCAGACTTTTTGACCAAATTGGAAAAATTGTCGCTTAAAAACGACGAGAAATGAGCCCCCCCTAAAATTTCGGCGCCGAAAGCGCATAATTTTTTTTTTGAAATTTATAAAAATTTTAATTTTTATTTGATATTATTTTAGTAAGTGTTTTTATGTTTTATAATATTTATAAGTATCTAATTATTTGATTAAAAATAAGTAAAAAAAAAAAAGTTAAAATAACTAATAAAACTCAACTAAAAAATTACATAATTTTAATTAAAATATTAAACTAAAAAAGTAAAAATTTATCTTTTGTTGAAAAGATTAATTATATTCCAATTTAAATATAAGTTTAAGATAGTTTAACAAGTTAATAAAACAATAAATGCTTATATTACAAGGTTTTTAATAATAATTTCAATTTTATAATTAGTATTCAGTGAGTATTTATATAAAAATAACATTACAAAAATAAAAATATATATCTATAAACTATAAACATTCTGTATTATTTAAAAAATTAATTATTTGAAAAGTTAAAAATTACTAAAATACTAAAAAAACTCATAGTGTATCATTAATCCCTTTATCAACTATTTTTAAGTATTAAATACATTATTTTTATTTTTTGTTAAAATTTAAGTTTTTTTTGTATTTTTGGAAAAATTGCCGTTTAAAAATGCAATAAAAATCTTACCCCCCCAAGACTTTTCGAGAATTTTGTAAATTTTACCCCTGTTTACCCCACCCATCTAAAATCCAAAACCTTGCTTAACCCTGATAATAAACAGTATAATTGTATATATCTAATCAGTAAATATTTATAAAATATTATATTATAATAGATATTAATACTGTATAATTTTTATTATAATTATTGCAAATTTTATTTGATTATATATGCAATAATAATAATTATGTAAAGGGGCGGTTACTGTTAATTAAAACAAAAATATTAATTATTATTTATAATCAGTTAATGTTGACTTAATGTTTCTTAACATTAACAACATTAACATACAAATTATTTTTAAAAAATAATAATTAAAAGTAAAAAATTGATTTTATTTATTTATTATACAGTGTATATTAAACTAAATATATAAATATTTGAAATTTTTATTTTATAATTAATTAATTAATAATAATAATGTTATCATTTTTGAAAACTAAAAATAAGACAAAACAAAATGCTAACAACAAAATGGCGTCGACTACTACTACTACTACTAATAATAATAATACAAAATTTAAACTTGGTATCTATTGGGACATTGAAAATTGTCCAGTACCTGGATCAAAATCACCATCATCGGTAGTCAAATCGATTCGACAATTTATCAAGGTAACTTACCCTGAATACGGTTATCCCAGTGAATTTCTAAGCGCGTGCGATGCACGTAAACTAGACAAACACGTATCCGATGGTTTGAATCTAATGGGCGTAACCATTGTACACGTTGATAGTCTAGCAAAAAATGCTGCTGATGATAAATTGAAAATTTCAATTGATAAATTTATTGATCAATCCAATGATAATGATGATCATCATCATGGTAATTTATTGGTTATTATAACTGGTGATATTAATTTTTCCAATTGTATACAACGTGCCCTAACTAAGCAATTAAGGGTAGTTGTCTTATATGGATCGGGTAGTTATTCCCAGAGTCTAATTGATTTGGTTGACGAATCCTATTGTTACGATAAGGTTATACAGTCGGCCGATCCGATTGATAGGAAAATGGTGGCAAAAAAATTGAATAAAGGTTTTTATGGATTTATTTATTTGTTGTCTTATTTTTTAATTAATTAAATTAATTAATTATATTTTTTTTGTTTTATTATTTTTATTTTTTATTTTAATGCTTACGTGTCATATTAAACATGTTTAATTTATAATAAAATCAATTATGTTTAATCTATAAAAACAAAATATATATCACTTATATTAGACACCCACACAAGCATACATACACACACACACATACAAAAACACATACAAAAATACATACAAAAATACATACAAAAACACATGCATACATACATATATATATATACATACACTTACACACACACATATATATATACACATAAATACACACACATATACACATTGATTAACTTAATTAGTCGTAATATTTTAAATTAATAATGATTCAAAATTTATGTTTATTAATATACAAAAAAAAATTTAGATAAAATAATTTTAGTTTTAATTATTTGTGTTTTAAAAGCCTATCTGAGAGTTACTAATCTGCCGGACGATAGACAGGAACGGGAGATATTTGGTCGTCTATCGCAATTGGTTAGCAACTGTGGCGGTAAGCCTACAAAATATGGGAACGGTAGGGCATGGATCAGGTTTGCCTGCAAACAGGATGCGGAACGGGCTATACAACGATGCAATGGTGAAGATTGTTTCGGTAGGAAAATCAATGTCCAACTAATGGATAACAATTCAAACGACAATTCAAATCATAATAAGACTACTAATAATAATAATCAAGAAAAATATGAGACAAACAAATCGATAATCACTGGACTATCAGTTAGTAATGATAACAATTGTGTCGATGATATGGTCCGCAAAATGGTTACCGATTGGGACGACCAGAAACTGGACCCGAATTCACTAATAGTTAGTACATTAGTCCAGGAAAACGGTAGTCTAATAGTAACGGCCAGTAGTGTTGACAGTAATAATCGGTTGATAGCCGGAGCTAAACGTTATCTATTAAAACAAGATAAGAGTAAACCCAAGATTTCGTGGCTACCGTTCCGCGAATCGGATAAACCAAGCGATTTGAAGGCATTTATCAGAGGTTTGTACACCAAAAACGATGATAACTGTACCGAAATTGTGAGGAAAATAGTTGACGACTGGGCCGACAATCAGGTGACCCGAGATTATGTTACGGCTGTTATCAGGACAGCCAAAGCGGACGGTCGGATCAAACTGTTGGTTACAACCGATAGCCGCCAGCGTAGGGATGACCTGCTAGAGGCCAGTAGTCGTCATCCCGTCACAGGTATCGAATGGATAGAGTGTTCGCCGGAACATAAAAAATGGTCCGACGATTGCAAATCGGTTATCAGTGGTCTGGAAACCACCAGTGACTGCGATCCGCTAGAAGTGGTCAGACAGTTGGTCACCGATTGGTCTGATAGTTCACTCGATGGCCAGGATTTGGTACGGCTTGTCAGCCGTGACGGTAATTTCCGCGGTCGCGATGGCCGAGCGCTGCTGTTTGTTACGGCCAGCAGTCGCGAGGCCAATCAGGCACTGGTCAACGGTGCCCGAAAATATTGGTCAGCCGATAGCTGTCGCAAGTGGTCGCTATATAACCGAAAATAATTGATCCAAAAAAAACTAATAATAAGTAATAATATTGTTGTAAATATTTTTTTTAAATATATATTTTTAATAATCATATATTGAATATATTTAATCGGATTAATTAATAATTATGTTTTAAGTTTTAATTTACTTTTAAATTTTAATTAGAATTTAAATTTAATTTTTACTTTGAATTTTACTTTTAATCTTACTATTAATTTTTAATTATAATTTTTTACTTAACTAAATATAAATTTAAAATTTATAAATATTTAATCAGATTTTTTTTTTTGAAATAACTAATATTATTTTAATCTATTATTTTATATTATTTTTGAACATTTTAATTATTTTGTTTTAATTAATTAGCAAAAACATTAACCTAAAAACACAACGACAAAAACAATTATTTATGAGAAAAATAAACTAGCTTTGAAAATAAAAAACTAAAAAAAAGTAAAAATTAAAATTTTCAAAGCTAATTTTTTTTCCTGGTGTCCTATCTTATCGGTGATGTAATACACTATGGTAGGGAGGGGGGTTAGTTTGCGGTCAATGGGGGGTCAATCTTTATCTTTAAGGGGTAGTTCCCTGTTGATGGCCCAGTAATTATCGTGTGGTCAGTCATATACTGTATATACCGATAGCTGTAATAAACAACAACAACAATGGAAAAAAAATAATTAGCAAGGTTAATTAACAAACAAACAAACAAATTTTTTATATTGCACCCATCCAAATAATGGACAGTCATATTTTTTGTTTGTTTGTTTATTATGCTTGCTAATTTTATTGTTGTTATTAGTATTATTATTATTAATTAAAACTAATTGGACATATACTGAGACTAACCACACGATAATATTTGAGGGGTAGGTCATAACCAGGGACCTACCACCCCCCCCGTGTGAGATAAGGATAAACCGCCCCCATTGACCGCAAACTAACCCCCCTCCGTAGTGTATCACAGATCACCGATAAGATAGGACATAAAAATAAATGATAAATTAAATAAATAAAAAAAACTAACTATAAATTGTTAATGTTTTTTGAATGATTAATGTAATAATAATTTTTTTTAAATGATTTAATAATTTTTAAATAATTTAAATTTTATATTAATAAATATTATATATTTTTTGCCAAACAAATTGATATTTACAACAATAAAAACTAATTATTAAATAATTAATAAATTGTTTATTTTATTTTTATTTTTATTTTTACATTTTTAATTAAATTTATTATATACTTGTAAATATAACGAAAAAATATGTACAATTCATCAAGGTTAGTTATCAATGTAAATAACATCACTATAGATAACAATATATTTATATATATTATTAAAACATTAATTAAATAGTGTAGAATTTTTTTTAATTAAAAATAATCTATTAGAGATTTTAATTTTATTTTTTACAAATATAAAAATTTTCATATATTATTATTATAATAATAATAATAATTTTCTATTTATTATTATTATTATAAATATACTAATCAATATATTAAGTTAAAATTTTTATTTACTTATAGATATTTTTATTATTATTATTATTATATAACATCTAATAATATAACATCTAATATAACATATTTTTATTGTTAAAATTACTAACAAACAAATAGATATATAAATACAGGTATTTATAAACAAAAAAAAATATTTATTATTTTTTTAAAATAATAAAATTATAACGAAAAATTTGGGCTCAATATTGAATAGATTTTCTCATAATTTACGGGAACTATACGTTTGCGGAACAGTAGCCGACATTCCTCGTGCTTATCCAGTCCTAACTGTTCGGCTAATTCAATGGCCATCGGATTTGTATGAAGTGTATAGTAATAAAAGCTCTGGTTTTTTGTTTGTAAAACATTACTACTATCACTACTACTACTACCGGTGCTATCATCGCGGACTACCAGTGCCGACAACAAACGTTTGGCCACTTGAGGACTATCGGCGTACAATGGACTCAGGGTTGTTGCACCTGAACTATGAACTCGTAGACATCCATAACCCATGACTTGTTTGTTATTGTTGTCCACAGCAACCGCCCGACGACAACCCGATTCCCTCAACGATAGACCCAGTAGTCTATCACGACTTAGACCGTGAATATGTCGGTCATAATCGACTATTTGTCGATCGATCAGATCGTCGGTCAACTGTGTTAGCACATGTATGCCATCATCACTATCAGCATCGGTACTACATTGTCGGACATTGGCTACCGTTCCCGTATAGATAACCATTGTCTGGTCGCTGACTACACGAAACCCCAGCCGATCTCTGTAGAGACCGAGTTTGTCGGGAACCGAAAATAGGGCAACATTTTGCTGGTTACCGATATACGATAGGACAATGTGAAACAATTTCTGGCCAATACGGCGACCCGAGTATCGCTGGTCGACAGCGTACAGACCGATAAACGCCAGGTCTGGCCGAAGCATTGGTCCGCCGCAGACACCGATAACTTCTTCTGTGAAAATAAATAAATAAATATTTTTATAATTAATGATATGTTTTATATAAATAAATAATATTATATAATAATATTAATTTAATTATATAAATATTATTTAAATAATTTTTTATTTTTTGATTATTTATAATTTATAACAAAAACAAATAATATATTGTATATTAATAGTTAAATATATTAAATTTTATATAAAAAAAAATTATTTATTATAATTATTATTAATATTAATATATAAAATATAATAAAACAATTATTTAGTTGTTTTTAATTGTGATAAATAGTAATAAATATATGATAGTAATTATATTTACTATTTAACAAAAATTATTATTATTAGTTAACATTTTGCAAATAATAAAAATAATATTATTAATTAATTAAAATAACTGATAAACTATTAAATAAAATTAATATTTTTTTTAATTAAATCATAATAATAATAATAATAATTATACAGTAATTATTAGATAATAATTATTAAAATATATATATATTTATAACACCAAACTTACTGGTAATGTCATCGATGGCCACATAAAACCCGTTACCGTCAATCTTCAGATAGGTTTCTACCGAATAGTTGGCCTCAAACAGTCCGTGACTGGCAAATACCCGCAAAGCACCGGCAATGTGGTCAGTGGTCATCTGACGTATACTAAAATCATTGTCACATTTATCTGAAACAGTATTGTCGGCCATTTTTTTTATGTCTGTCTCTCTTTCTAGGGTTTCATTGAATTTAAATATATAAATGATTTAAATAATAATAATAGTAATAATAATAATAGACAGGTATCTCATAATAATAATAATAATAATAATAATGTCTAGTATTTTTGAGTATTATTATTATTTTGAGCATCACATAGGATAGGTATGTATGAGTCGACTCCCCTCCTCCTCCTCCTACTCCTCAACAATATGTCACTAAAAAAGCGATCAATAATTTTGATTTCAAATAATTACATAAAGGATACAAAAATAGTATAGTTATATATATATAATAACTTTTAAAAATAAACAATTTTTTAATTATTTAGTTATTTATTATTAATATATATATATATAAATATTACTTATTTTTTTGAAATATCAATTATACAGAATATTTTTGTTTTCAAAAATGTTTTTTAATGCAATTTATTAGTTGATTTTATTTTAATTAAAACAAACAAATGTTTAAATTAAAATTTAATAGTTTTAATGTATTATTATTATTATTATTAAATATCAGTCAACTTAATTAACTAGCTTACTATTTAACACTTACTATTAAATAATATTAAATGTCCAAGTTCAAAATAATGATGATGATGATAACGGTACTAATATTAAAAAATGTTAAAATTAAAATCAATAATTGACACTGAGCAATTTTTCATCACACACAATAAGTCATATATATAATGATTTAAAAGTTGAATAAATTATTTAAAATAATCAAATTATTATTATTATTATTGATAATAATGTAAATGAAAAATAAAATTATTAATTAATTAATTAATTTGTTTAAATAACTTTTAACAGTTAATTAGATTTAATAATACATTTAATACATAAACAATTTAAATAAAAACTTTATTTTCAATACATTGAAAATCCAAATAATAATAATAATAACTGTTTTTTTTGTGTGTAATTAATTAAACAAATTAAATAAAACTATGGTTAGTATTAAATTATAATTGATTTTTAAATATTAATTAAACTATTAGCAATTAAATTAATTTTTTTAATAATAATAATAACAATTACATTAATTTTTTAATAATAATAATTACATTAATTTTTTTAATAATAATAATAATAATTACATTAATTTTTTTAATAATAATAATAATAATTACAATAACTTTTTTACATTCACTAAGACTGGAGACACCAATACTGTCGCTAATGGGACGGCCAGTCAGCCGTCGGCAGCGGCGGCGGCGGCGGCTTCGGCGTCGGTGTCGGCGACCCTAATGAGGACATCGGCGGAGAAACTAAAATATCCGGAAATGGATTACTTTATGAACGAATGGGACAGCGATGTACTGTTCATTATCGGCGACCAACGGGTGCCGGCCATCAAACATATACTCAGCTTCAAAAGCCCAGTATTTCGGGCCATGTTTTCGGAAAATTTTCGTGAATACAGGGAACAGGAGATCGTCTTAGAAGACACTACTGGCGATGCTTTTCGTGTAATGATTACCTATTTGTATAGCGAACGTCTGGTACTGATGCCCGACCCCGAGGACATGGATCTCATCCAACAAGTACTCCGATTGGCCGATAAATATCAACTGTTACGGCTGATGGACGCTTGCGGCCGTCATCTCCGATCGCGTATAACTCGGGCCAATGTCGAACAGATTGCCCGATTCGGCTACGAGTATGGATTAGCTGATGAATTGATACCCGAAGTCAAACGTTTTTTGAATGAAAATTTCGGTTATTTTATGTCCGGTACGGCCACTGTTGGCCAGTCGTCGTTGAACAGGTTGAACGATATTATGCGTAACGACTTACTTGAACTGGTTGTCAATAATTGGCGTAAAACTAGAGATTATCTAAGGAATAGGATACCCGATAATACCGGTTTGGTTGGTGCTGGCGGTGTGGTTGACCCGCCCCGTGCTATACAACTAAATGGCTGTCACTATACCTACCAGTCTGGTCAGTATAAACGGGAACTGGATTTCAATAATATGAACTAATTGTGTGTTTGTTTTTTTTTTGTTGATATAATAATAATAATAATAATTGTCATAAAAATTAATATTTGATTTTTGTTTTGTTGAAAAAAAATTTATTTGATTTAAACATTTTGCATAACATTTCATCAAAAAAAAATTATTTATAAATTCAATTCAATTTTTTGTTTTTTGAAAAAAATATTTGATATTTTGCATAACATTTCATTTTAAAAAAAATTTATCTATAAATTCAATTCAATTTTTTGTTTATTTATTTTTTTTATAAAAAAACATTATTTTTTGTTTTGTTTTCATATTTAATTTCATTATCAAATTTTGGTTGTAATTATAAAAATCAACAAAAAATATTATTCAAAACTTATTTCATAAATATATATATATAATTTGATATTAATAAACATTTTACTAATAATTCAAAACATATTTTATTATTATTTTCTCTATAAAAAAAACTTTTTAATTATTAATTTTAAAAAAATAAATATGATAGTTATCAAAACAATTATATTTATCAAGTAAATTTTTCTTTTAAAAAATAAAATTAATTAATTTAATTAAATATTTATTATCTTTTACAATATTACTATTATTAGATAGTATACCATTTATATATTTATTATAATGTATACAAGTTTTTATTATTTATAACAATTAATAATATTAAAGTAGTATTTATCAATAATAATAATAATAATTGTTGCCTAGTTTTATTGCAATCAATTATATATAAATATATATATATATGTACTAGTATATTTAATCAATTATGATATGCAATAGTGTACATTAATAATTTTATCATTGATTTTTTAGTGTGTAATATAATAAATATATATATATACAGTATATATATATATATATAATGTATACGTTTATATACTGATTAATTGAAATAAATAATGCATTACTAAAACAATATTGTTAATTTTTTATTTAATTAGTAAACATATATACTAGACTTTATTTTTAATTTTTTTGTTGTTTAAAAAAATATTTGTAAAAATTGTAAAATTATTAAAATATGTTTTTTTTGTTGTTGAAATTGATGTTTTATTGAATAAGTTATTTAATTATAAAACAGTAATAATATTACTAATAAAATAACATAATATTAAATATATATATAAGGTTTTATATATCGATAGGGGATATACCTTATAAATACCATAAATAAATTATATACAGTATGTTATTAATAGTATAACTATTTTTTTTATTGTGTCCTTCAAACTGAAAATACAGTACAAACTAGTAATGTATTGTATTGCTGTATATTATTATTAACTAATTACTGTGTAATAAATAAATACACATTTTATTATATAAATATATACAGTATATGATTGATATATATATATATATATATATACTGACAAAATGGGTGGCAATACTAGCAAATGTTTGATAACATTGGACCGGCCGGGAGTGGCCTACAGGCCTAACGACATTATTAGCGGTCAATGTGTACTACAAACGGAAAAACCGGTACCACTTAGTCAACTGTCCGTTTCGTTGCGGGGCGAAGCCCGATGCCAGTGGACAGAGCAGCAACAAGTTCACGGTAGAGATGCTCAGGGTCGGCCTCATAATCGGTCGGAAACTGTACATTATAGGTCAGATCATCCGTGTGTCAAACTCAAGTACTATCCCGGGAATGGTATGTATGTGTGTGTGTGTGTGTGTGTATGTGTGTATTTGTGTGTGTATGTGTGTATTTGTGTGTGTGTGTGTGTGTGTGTGTGTGTGTGTGTGTGTGTGTGTGTGTGTGTGTGTGTTTGTATGTATGTATGCAGTAATGTTGTTGTTTTAAAAACTTTTATTTATTTATTTATTTTTTTTGTAAATTATCTCAAAACAAAACCAGTCTATCCATCGACACTAAGCCCGGGTCAGCACAATATTGGTTTTAATTTTCAACTGCCGTCCGGGTATTTTGACATTACATTTAACATAACAATTAAATTTTTATTATTATTTTAATAAGTATTTAAATAAATAATGATTTATATATATATATATATTAGTATAAATAGTAATTAAAATTTTTATTTAAAAAAAATATTTTATATAAATAATTTATGATAATAATTTTTTATTATAATATATATATATTTAATTATTATATTAATATTATTATATATCTCATTACACACAGTGGCCTGCCGTCAACATTTGAAGGACAGTACGGTCATATCAGGTACTGGATTGAGGCTCATCTACATAAGCCGGGCGTGTTTAACATTGACGACAGGGCACGGGTGCCCATAATTGTCAACTCGCCAGCCCTGTCATCCATACAGGAGCTATCGGTAAGACATAAATATCATACAAATCTATTGAAAACTTAATCATGTGTTTTGTATACCTTGAATAGCAACGGGTGTTCAACAGTAACAGCAAAACTGTTGGCCTAATCAATGGCCAACCATTGGTATTACGCTGTGAACTGCCGTCTATGGGACACAATGTCGGCTCGGAGATACCTGTCCAGTGTTTCATTGATAACGGTAGCGATAAACCGATGATTTTGAGAGCAGCCCTGAAACAGGAGTCGACTTTCTATGCCCGGGGATGTCAACGGAAAACCAGTGTAAAGATTGCCCGTTATATCGGTCCGAATGTCGGTCCACGTGAGAAAACTAGCCAACTATTGCCATTGATTATACCGTTGACGGCACCGGTAGTCCAGAATACTTGTCCAATCATTCATCTAAACTATACAGTAGTGGTTACACTTGAAATTCCCGGTTCGTTTGACTTGCACTGTGAACTACCGGTTATACTGACCCATGATATGCAAGTCTATCCAAATTAATACAATAAAAAAAATTAATTATTAATAATAATTATAATAATAATAGTTATTATTGTGTGTGATATCTATTTTTCATTAAAGTATTATTTAGTTTTATTAATAATTTTTTTATTAACAATAATATATAAGTATTTAAAAAAAATTTACAAATATATTGTAATAATGAAATTATTTATATATTTTTTTTGTATAATAATAATAATATATATTATAATAACTTTTTTGTTGTTGTTATATTATATTCAAGTATATTGTATATTATATAAATAAATAAATATTCATAAAAATAAATGTAATTAATATATATATATTTTTTGTATTTTATTAAATAAATAAATATTATAATTAAAAATCTAAACTTAATAAACTTTAAATACTTTATATTATTTTTTTGAATAGTTTATTACACTTTGTATTTGTAATATTTTTGTTGCAATTATATAATAATCTAAACAAAAAAGTAATTAAACAAAAAAAAGTTTTCATACTTTTTTATTAATTATTTTTTCCCATTATATCTTATATACAGTAATAACAACAACAACATAAAAATATTACACATATAAAGTGTAATAAACTATTTACAGACAACAACAAAAAAAACTATTTTTGTATTCAAATTGCTAGAGATATTGTCTAAAAAAATAAATAAATAAATGACTTTTAATATTAAAATAATCAATATATACAACATATACGGTATATAAATACAGTATATATATATATATAACTAATGTTTCTCTAGTAAAAAAGTATTGCAAATAATAATAATAATAATAATAATAAACAAATATATATTTATATAATTAAATAGTATATTACCATGGTAAAATTTCAACAGCAACAAAAATTAAAAACGCGCATGCTAACTTTATTTTTTATATATACTGTATAACTTAATATAATAACAAAATATTTAGCAGGTTAATTTAGGTTAAATATACTGTATATATATATATATACAGTATATGCTACTTATTTTGTTAGTATTAATTATACTAATAGTTATTAATATTTATTATTGATATTTACAGTACTTGTAATGTAAATTAATTTAATATAAAAAAAAGTAATAATAATAATAAACTAAAACAAAGCGATTCTTATATATTTGAAAATTATTAATATATTATATATATATATATATATAATCTAAATGAATGTCTTATTACAACAAAAAAAATCAATTATTATAATTATTATTATTTATTAAATACAATAGTCATGTAAATCAGTTAATATCTTATAACAACAACAAAACAAAATATTAACGTAAATTAAAATCTATTTTCATTAATATTAATATTATTATTATGAAAAACTTTAAGTATTGTTTTTTTTAAAAAGTTATTTTCATATTAGTATATTAGTATATTGAATGCAATGATAACAACAACAACATATAACACACACAATTGGTACACAATTGTCATTTAGTCGTTAAAATATCATTTTATAATTTTTTTTATTAAATAAACTTTTCAATAAAAAATTAATAGATAGGATATATATATATATAAATAATTTATATATATATAATAAAATAGATGATGATTAACGCTTTATGTACTGTTAATATACCTGTAATATACCTGTTAAATAAAATTACAGTATTAATAATATACATGTAGTTTATAACTAATGTTTAATAATAATAATAATAATAATTGTGTGGGTGTTTGAGTGTTAAAAAAAACTAAACTAAATAATATTAATGTCAATTGACTTGAATATAAAATTTGCATATAAAAATTGTTATTGTTAACTAACTAACTAACTAACTAAATATAACTAAATTAATAATAATAATAATATTTAAATAAATTATATATATATTAAGTAATTTGTTGTATATTTTTCAATACATATTATAATTGCATTATAATTGCATTAACAATAATATTGTTTTTTGGTGATTAAAAAATTTAAATAATTAATTTATCAAAAAAAAAATTAAAAAAAATTTTTTTTTTAAAAAAGTACTTAACTGGGGGACAGTCGTATATTTGCATATACACACCAAATGGGCAATACTATTACCAAATGTATTATCAATTTGGATCGGCCGGGTGTGGCCTTCCGACCCAACGATCTAATCAGCGGCTACTGTCTGATCGAAACCAATCAGCCAATACTGGTCAGCCAGTTATCGATTAAGTTGAAAGGTCAGGCCGAATGTCAATGGTCAGAGTCTCAAACTCAACTAACCTCCCGAAACAAATCAGATATACAGCACCGGATGTATCTGTCGTGTGTCGACCTCAAGTATTATCCCGGCACTAGTATGTTGTTGTTGTTGATTATGCAATAATTTTTAATTAATTAATTTGTTTTTTATTTGTTTTATGTGTGTCTATACTATTCAAGTATATCCGATAACTTTAAGCCCGGGTCAGCATATTATAGGATTTAATTTTCAGCTACCGTCCGGGTATTTATTATTATTATCTGAAAAACAAATTATATTATCTATTAACTTAGTATTATTAATATTTAATAATAATAATACTAATAATAATTATTATTATCTGAAAGAAATTATATTAGCTATTAATTTATTATTGTTTAGTTATTATTATTATTAATTAATTTATTATTATTTAATTATTTTTATTTAATTATTATTATTTAATTATTTTTATTTAATTATTATTATTAATAATTAATTAATCAAATAGTATTAGTGTATAATTTAAAAATCACAATTAAATTTTTATTAATTATTAATATTATTTGTATATTTTTCAGTTTTATTTTATATAACATTATTATATTGTTTAATATTATTAATTATTAGTATTAGTAGTAATAGTAAAAAACCTTTATTAATTAAATATTAGATTTTAATTATATATTTAATGTCTATATATATATATATATACCATTACATACCATATATACATACCATTACACCCACCCCACCCCGCACTAGTGGCCTGCCGTCGACATTCAAAGGCCAATACGGTTACATTAGGTACTGGATTGAGGCTAATCTACGCAATCCCGATGGCCTGGACAACAATCCATGGATACCCGTACACATTATGTCGCCGGCACTGGTATCCATACAGGAGCTAACAGTAGGGCATATGCCTAACAGCAGTATCTGATCTTTCAATAAAAACATACATTTTATAGCAAAGAAGTTTCGATAGCCAACGTCGGACAGTCAGGTCGGCTAAAGGCCAGTACTCAGTAGTTTGTATACAATGCGAAATCGGTCGTATGGGTCATAATGCCGGCGAAAATATACCCGTCCTATGCTATGTTGATAACCCGTCGGATAAAATATTGTCATTAAGAGCTGAATTGAGACAGGAGTCGACATTTTTGAGTGCCGGCGGTCGACACGACTGGTCGGAGACACTGAACGAAACAATACCCATAACTATCCGGTCGTATACAACTGGTAGGACTTACGATATACAGGTAGCCATCCCAGTGCTGGCATCGGTAGTCCAAAATTCGTGTCCGATTATTCAAGTGAAATATCATGTACGGGTCCAGTTGGCCATTCCCGGCTTATGGATGGACTTGTTTTGTAAGCTACCGGTTATAGTTACACGCGATCAGTGTCAGTTGGCACCACCACCACCGCCACCGCCACCGCTACTACCACTACCACCACTGCATACCGTTCCTGTTAATGTTGATAATGATGATGTGGATAACAATTGTGCTGTTATTGTAAAGGCCAGACCTAATTCATCATCATTAGTATAACTATATATGATATTATACGGTATGTATGTGTGTGTGTGTGTGTATGTATGTGTTTGTGTGTGTGTGTGTGTGTGTGTGTGTGTGTGTGTGTGTGTGTGTGTGTGTGTGTGTGTGTGTGTGTGTGTGTGTGTATGTATGTATGTATATATGTGTGTGTATGTATGTGTGTGTAGTGTTTGTAATATACATCTACAGATTAATTGCAACTAATCTTTAAATTAAATCACAATTTAATCACAATGTCTACTACAGTACAGTATAATTATTAAAATAAAATTATAAAATACTTAATTATGATAAATAAATAAAAAAAAATTATAAATACTAATACTAATAATTATTATTAGTTATGTTAAATGTTTTGTTTTTCTAATTAATAATATTTTTTACCAAAAATAATTAAATAATTTATAACTGCTATTATAAACTATAACAATTTATTTATCACTGTAACTATTAAACTAAATTAAATAGTTAGCATTTTTAAAAAAAAAATTATTTTAATATATCATTTTAATAACACAATAGTAATTAGTTATTTGTATTAGATTTGAAATTTTTTCTATATCTGAATTAATATGATTTAAATTCTAAATATTTTTTAACTATTATATAAAATAAAACAAAAATTATTAGTATATATGTATAATAGGTGTCACTATAATAACAATACTTGAAGTTTATATTTACAAAAAAATAAAGTTATTAAAAAAAAAGTTAAATAACAAAAAATTTAAATATTATTTTTCATTTTTTAAAATTCATGATTATTTTATGAAATAATTACAATTTATAATAAATTAATTAAATATATAAGTATATATTATATAGAAATATAACTTATTTTATTTATTTAAAAATTATAAAATTTATTTTAAAACTCTACATATTATTTAAAATTAATTAGTATTACATAACATATACAATTTAGTAAAATATTTATTTTTTTTCAAATTTATTTATTTAAATAGCATTTAATGTATTAAAATTTAGAAAAAATTTTTTAAAAAATTGTTAATTACTTATAATAGTTTATAAATAATACTAATAAATTAATTTACTAACTTTTTATTTTTTAAAATTTACAATAATAATAATAATAATACTATGATTTCATAATTAACATTTTCAGTGCACTTAAGTTACTTATATCTGATATTATTATTATTACAATTATTTATCTATAAATTATTTATCAATGTTTTATTGAAATAATTACAGGTATTATTTCATAATAAATGTTATATATTGTAAACATTTTTTCCAGTATTATACGTAAATTACTATTATTGGTTATAAAATTATCATTTTATATTATTAGTATATATATATATATACCATTATATATTTATGTGACAAACTAGTTTAATACTTCAAAAATTAATCAATTAATTTACTAAAATAAAAGTAGAGATTAAATGATTATAAATAATACAAATAATAATATGTATATAATGTAGAGAGAGAGAGAGAGAGAGAGAGAGAGAGAGAGAGAGAGAGAGAGAGAGAGAGAGAGAGAGAGAGAGAGAGATAACAAATAACATAATAATAGTCATCACTAAACAAACCAAAAAAAATAGTATAAATAGTAAATAATTAAAAAAACAATTTATTATAAAACAATTAATCTAATAAAAAAAATAATTGTATTCAAAAAAAACTATGTCTAAACTATTGTCAATTATATCACTATCGATACTACTATTGGTTCAATTGATGGCCAACTTAAGTGGCCAACAGTTTGACGACAACATTATGACCGACATTGATGTTGAAGACATCGACATCTACGATGAGGTCCGACACTCGCGTGATTTCAACGGCAAAGTAGTACTGGTCAGCGGCTCGTCCAACGGTATCGGCGCACAAATTGTCAAACTATACTCGGCATTGGGTGCCAGTGTTGTGGTCACCGGGCGTAAGGCCGACGAGATTCATAAGACGGCACTTGTCGTACAGGAATTGTCACCGAAAAAACTTAAGGTAAGTCCCGAAAACAATACTAGTGGCCAACAATTATCGGGTAATTAATCCAACAAATAATTATTTATTTTTTCCCCCGGGGTGTGGACAGCCATTAGAATTTATAGCCGATTTGGCCAAACAGGATGATTTGGCCAAACTATTGAACGAAACTATTCGGGTATTCGGCAAACTAGATATACTGGTCAACAATGCCGGCCATTTTGAAACGGCCGGTTTGTTTGAACCGAATTTCCAGAAATCGTTAGACTATTTTGAACATATGGACATCAATGGTAATATCCAATTGTCCCGATTGGCTGCACCCTATTTGGCCAAAACCCGGGGCAATATAGTTACCATTACTACCGTTCAATTGGAGCGTATTGTATGATCGGATAATTAATTAATTTAATTATTATTAACTAATTAATTAATTATTTATTTTTTATATCAAATATAAAGCAAATCTTGCAAATGGGTTATCAAATATCTAAAGCAGCGTTGGATGTAATGACCAAAGTTTTGGCCCTCGAGTTAGCCGAACAGGGAGTTCGTGTCAATTCAGTCAGGTATGTAAATAGGATGTGTGTGAGTGTGTATGTATGTATGTATGTATGTATGTATGTATGTATGTATGTATGTATGTATGTATGTATGTATGTATGTATGTATGTATGTATGTATGTATGTATGTATGTATGTATGTATGTATGTATGTGTGTGTGTGTGTGTGTGTGTGTGTGTGTGTGTGTCTGTATGCATGTATGTGTGTATATTTGTGTTTGTATTTATGTATGTGTGTGTCTATATGCATGTATGTGTGTATATGTATGTATGTATGTGTGTGTCTGTATGCATGTATGTGTGAATATGTGTGTTTGTATTTATGTATGTATGTATGTGTGTGTTTATGATGACATAACTACAAAACATACATAATCCTAATTGAATACTACTAAACTATAACCCCCCAAAAAATATTAGTCCGGGTATTATCATTGCCCGACCCGATCTCTGGGATCCGAAGAAATCCGAAGAAATGTTCAATCATACGGCCCGACACACACCACTGGGCAGAGCTGGTCTGCCCATCGATATCGCCAAAGCTGTCGTATTTTTGTCGTCATCCGAGGCCACCTATATTACTGGCCATAGCCTGATAGTCGATGGCGGACTCAAATATAATATGGATTCAAATTTTGTTAACAAATGGTTGCGATAATTATCCGATAAAATTAAAAAAAAATAAACAAAAAATAATCACAAAATTAATAGTTAATTATTTTTTTTAAAAAAAAAGGAGTAATTAATTAAAAATAAATTTAATGATATTGTATTCAATTGTATTATTAAATATTTTATAATAAATATTATTATTATTATTGCTATTATTATTAATTTCTATACAATTATAAACAATTTATTGAATAAATTTTTATTATAATTAGTAATTAAAATAATTAATAAAAGTTTTATTTGTGATAATAATTAACAAAAAATAATTAATAAATATTAATAAAAAAAAATATTTTTTAAGTATTTTTTAAATAGATAATTAATAATAAAAAATATTCATAATTTTAAAACAACTAATTAATCAATTTTATAGTAAATTATTTGTTTTTTTTATATAAATAATTTATTAATATTTTTCATAATTTATTAACTCTTTTATTATTATTATTATTATTTTTGGTTGAATAACATATATTATTAAGATATTGATAATATCATAGATATATAAACAATTTTAATGTCAAAACCATCCACAAAAACCCACACATATAACAAAAATATTTTTATAACAATTTCTAAAAAAAACAATATATTATAGTTATAAACAATTTTGACATAATTTTGATTTGACAAACATATTGTGTATATATAAAGTCTAATCCGATTTATACTATAAAAAAAATATTTCAAGAATTTTGTTTTATTAGATATATATTCTCTCTCTCTCTCTCTCTCTCTCTCTCTCTCTCTCTCTCTCTCTCTCTCTCTCTCTCTCTCTCTCTCTATTGAGTTAATAATAATCGATTGATTGACTGAAAGTCAAAATCAAAATATTTTTGTGTTGTTTTTGTTGTTTAGATTTTTTTATACATAAAATTTTGTTTATAATTTTGTTTTTGTTTATTATTATTATTATTTAGTGATTATTAATTTTTTATAGTTTTTTTTATATAAAAATTTTATATATTAAAATTAGTATTATTTTTTTTTAATTTAATAGATTTTTAATATACAGTATATATATATATATATATATATATATATATATATATATATATACTGTATATAAATTTTATGTCTATAAATTAAGTTATCAATTTTTTATACATATTTTTTTCTAAATAGCACTTTAAATATTTGATATATTTTTTTTTGTAAGTAAAAATATTTGATAACAAATTAATTTTGATTTATGTATACTATAAATATATAATAAAAATTTTAATAAAATAATTAAACAAAATTTTTTATTAATATATATATATTTAATCTAATTTAGATTTTTTTTTAAAATGATAATGATAATTTTTTTAAGTAGGGGGGGGCTAAAATATTGATAAAAAATCCCATAATAAATATTAGATACCCGGGCGCGCGCTTATTGAGCATGAGCTATATATTTATAATATATATATATATATATATATATATATATGTTTTAAGTATGCCATACCGTTATATATATATACCCAACTCAACTTTAAGTGGCTATAGATAAAATACAGTATAACCCCATTGAACACACACACACATACATACTGTACATACATATAGCGTGAGAGTGCCGGAGCTAAAGTGTATGTACAGTATGTACTGTATGTCTGTGCAGATGATAACACACACAGTTATGTACGGAAACATTGTGTGTGAGATCTCGTTGACTGAAACTGTGAGCTCCGGTAGTTTCATATAGAGAGTGGGAAAGGGATAGTCTCAGTGATGATAGAGAGCGTGTGAATGACTGTTAGAGAGAGAGAGCACTGGTATCCCAATCTCTATCATCATCACTACCACTACTAACACCACTACCACTAAGTATTCACATTGTGTGCAGATATAAGAAATTTTTATTATTATTATTATTTCCAAAAAAAACTGGGAACTAATTTAATAGTATATATTGTTTTTATTTTTATTTTTTCGGGGAACTGGTATTTATTTTTTTTTGCTACTACTAGTGTGCTATACATACATACCTATATATATATATATATATTTATATATATATATATACTGTATATAAAATAAATGCCAATTCCTATGTGTGCAACACTACTACTACTATTTAGTTGATTCACTGATAGATTGATTGTGTTTTATGTATATATATACTGTATATATATAGTACCTAAATGTGTGTTTGTGTGTATATATAATATATATATATATATAAAAGTGTTATATTATATGATTGTTATATTAAGTGTTATATATGTGTGTAAATCCAACCAAACAAAAGTGAAACAAACATAACACACACACAATATTTTTTGATTAAAACTTTTTTTAGATTTTAGAAAATATTATTTTTTTTATATCTTAAATAACTTTTATAAAATAAAATAAAATCTTACAATTACTTTACCAATTGTTTGTTATATTTTATGTGTTCAATGGGTACTATTAAACAACATAATAACCAATACTGTATAATACAAACAATATATATATAAATTTATATAAATATATATATATATATCATAACGTGTTGTGAATTTAATCTAATTTATTGTGTGTATGAATCAACACTTTTTTTTACTAATACAGACACAAAAAATAAGATAATAATAATAATAATAATAAAAACTTAACACAATTTTGTGGCCAAATATAACAACTGAAATAATAATAATAATATAAATAATAATAATAATAGCAACAAAATAAAACAACTATAAAATACAATAAATCAACTGTAGGTATAATATATATTATATTTATAATACTATAAATACTGTTTAATTTATATACTATCCGATAATAACTAATAATAATAATTAATAATTTATTTTATACAAAAAAAAATAGTTTATATCTATAATTGTAATTGACTTTTATTATTATTAATATCATTATTATTAGTGAACACCTATTTATATATATGTAATAATAATGAATTTAATTTTAATGGCAATATAAAACTATTATAATATTTAACTTATTATTATTATTATTGAAAAAAAATTATATTTGTGTATAACAACTTGAATAATAATAATAATTATTAAAAAAAACTTATTGATTAATATCCAAAAATTGTTAAAATAAAACCTAATAACTGATTAATAATTAGACATAAAAAAAATTGAATTAATTTTTTTTATTAATTTAATTACTGCTTATATTAGACTGACCACCCATACAGGTGCCGCCTGTATTATACAGGAATCAAGGGTCTAATACAGGTGACAGGAAAGGGCTAACCTGTATAATAAAATATACAGTTTTAAAATATGTAAAACTAATTGATTAATAAAAGTATAAAATAACTATGAATTAAGTTTTGTTAGTTTTGCTTGTATTGCTTGTTGCTTGCTTGTATTTTTAATATACAGTTTAAATATTTCAAATATTTTTTTTAAATATAAAAAATTTATAAATATTTGTAAAATTGTTCATGTTCAATATAAAATAATTTCAACTTTTTATATAATTATAGTATCTAAATTAAATTTATTTTAAAGTATTATAAATATATACGAATATATAGTTATTTAAGTACAGGTTAACATACAGGAATATAATATTTAATATACAGGAAAATACAGGTGAAAATAATAATTTTATACTATTATACAGGTTTACTAATAAATTGGGTGGTCAGTCTAGCTTATATATATATATAAATCTTATTTTTTTCATGACATCACTAACACCAGACACTAATTATTATCACTAATAATAATAATAATAATAATAATGACATTAAAACTTGTTAATAGAAATATTGTGTCTTTCATTTAGTTTTCGGCTAATAGACTACTAAACACAACAACAACAACAACAACAACAACATAACCACTACTACTACTAGTACTACTACTACTACTACTACTACTACTACTACTACTACTACTACTACTACTAATACTAACTAATACACTAAAAGGACTGATTAACTAATCAATTGTTGGCTTACTTTTGGTAGCTTTTTATCTATATATATACACACAATATATATATAATCATCATTACTATCAGCCCAGGGAGCTAAAGGGTTATATAGTTGAGGACTAACCCCATTATCGGCTAAAATCAAATAGATTTTTGTTTGGATTTTATGGATCTATAGATATATATATATATATATATCTCTCTATCTAAAGCACTGGTAGTTATTGGCAATCAAATCACTAGTGTATCTGATGTATAGACTTATTATTATTATTATTATTACGGAAGCCATATAACACCCAATCACTTATTATTATTTTTTATTTGATGGCAAAAATTGTATGTCTATTGTTATGCGGCATAACTATTGGTAAGTACTGTATATAACTTTTTTTTTATATAATACTTAATATAATGTAATATAATTTAATAAATTTTGTTCAAATTTTTAAAATTTTTGATTTAATAATTTTATTATATATATATGTTTAATATTTAAAATTATAATATAGACTAATATTAATGGTGTTTTTTTATTTATTATTATATTAAGTTTACAATTTATATCACAAATATAAACCATATAAATACATAAAATTAATTTTAAACAAATACATAATTTTTTTAATTATAAAATCTATTAATAACCAGTTAGTACTAAATTAATTATTAAAAAATCACAATAAATTTTTAACTTTTAACGTTAATTTTTAACAAAAAAATTATTATTATTCTATACTATTCAATAAAAACTAATTTCAATATAAAAAAAATTAATTTAAATTCAATGTAAAATCAGATTTATTAAATCAGATTTTTTTTAAACGTATACAACAATACATTATTAAATTTATTGCTTTTAATTTTATTTTATATACATATGTTATAATCTGTATAATAATAATAATAATAATAATAATATATGTGATTTAAAAGCAATTTTTTTAACAACAATAACAACAACAAAATAATATATTTTATATAGAGTTTAGTCTATATTTTTTTTGTTGGTTGTATTTATATACAAATTTCTATTATTATTATTATTATTATAAGCCATTACATCAATGATTTAATACTCAAAAAAAAAAATAAAATATAAAAAAATAAATTGCATTCAAATTTATGCACCATTAATGCACTATTAAATAGTATAAAAAAATCATATTATTATTTTTTTGTACATATGTTCAAAAAAAAAATTTGATAATAAATTTTTTTCTCAATAGTTATAAATTTGAATTATACTACTAATAATATTATTATATATTATTTTATATATCAAAAAAATATATATATAACACAATTTGTTTGCACTTAACCGATGATATACAGTCAGTGTATATACAGCTATAACTAACTGACTGACTAACCAACTAACTAACTAACTAACTAACTAACTCCCTGTGCCCTATGAATCCCAACTGTCCATTAATTGTGTGTCCAATAAATATTTCAACTAAAAATAAAACTTATTTTACTCTACAATATATATATAATATTTATATTATGACAGTATAAACAATAAAAAATTTAATTTTTATTTTTGTATACAATAAATTATTTATTAATAAAAATACTACTAATAATAAATGTAAGTTAAATATTGTATTTTTTGAGATATGTTGCAATAAATTGTTTTATTTAAGTTTTTTTTTTGTTTTTTGTTGATTATTTGTTATTTATCTTTTAGTCTGATTATAGACAACAACATCAACAACAACAACAAAATTGATGAACAAATTAGTGATCAAAAAAAAAATAATAATGAAAACAATTATTTAGTCTTAATATATAATATCATATATAATATATAACAGTATATTACAGTAATATTATAATAATTATAGTCTTTCTCTCTCTCTCTCTCTCTCTCTCTTAAAGTCGATTACTCGACAAATAAGTCGACAAATTTGTATACAATATATATATATATATAATTTGTATTTAGTTTTCATTTTATTTTGTTTTGTAATTTACTTGTATTTAGTATTTAGTTGTTTTTTTTTGTTTCAACATTACATTACATGTTGTATACGGTATAAGTCAAACATCATTACTATTAAAACTTTTAGATTATATTTATTTATTTTTTTGTGTTTTTTATTGTATAGACTAATAATATTACACAACTTATTATGTATTTATTTCTATTTAATTTTTTTTTAATTTATTTATTTTATTTATCATTGTTTTTTTATATACACACACATATATATATATATATAGTGTATAATATTATTGCAAAATAAATTGAATTTTTTTCTATATATATATTATTTATTTTACGGTTTTTTATTTAGTTTCTCATTAATTATTTAAAACAGATACCATTAGTTAAGCAAATTTATTACAAACATAAGTAATTTATTTTATTTGTTTTTTATTGTTGTTTTAATTTTTACTATAATATTTAAATAATTAAAAATACAATATATATATATATATATATTTTAGTACTATTGTTGTAGTAATTATTTATAGTTATTTGTTTTACGTGTATATATATATAAATATCTAACTAAAATATCTAATAATGTCTATTGATATTTATTTTAATATATATTTATTTTATAATGTCTATAATATATATTATTAAAAATAAATTATATATAAATTTTATATACAATTCAATTATATTATGGTTACATAAAACTGTTTATATTGTTATACAGTAAATAGATATATATATATATATATATATAGAAAATAAAATATACTTTTTTTAATAGTAAAAATACAGTACATATATATATATAAAATAATTCAATTTAAAAGTAAACATTTTATTTATTATGTAATCTAATGTAATGTAATGTTATTTATTTATGTTATTTGATTTGTTGAATTATTTATTATTATTTGTTATAAAGTTATATTGCCTATTGATTATTATTATTATTATCATTTTTTTTATTATCTATTATTGTCTAATACTATTATTACTGTATATAAAATATTTATAAATTTATCTATATATATATATATATATATATATATAATAAAAATTATTTAGATGATTTAAAAATATTATAACATAATAAAATTTATACAGTATATATATATATATAACATATTGAAAAATAAATATATTATTACATTTTTATTAATAATGTTGTTATATATAATAAAATTTTTAGTTTCTATTATAAAAAAATATTTGCAATTTTTTTTTGTGTTATAAACAGTTTATAAATATTATAGATATAATAACAATAATATAGATATTATATTTTGTTTGAATATATATATATATATATATTAAATATGATATATCATACAAAAAAATTTGAAATATTTCAAATTTATATACAGAATATATATATAAATATTTTTATAATTTATAGTAAAACATATTCACATAAAAAATATGTTTTTATTTGTTGAAAATATTGTTGTATTTTATTTTTGTTTGTGTGTGTATTAAAATATATTTATTATTTATATTATATATATATATATATTATATTATACACTATTTATATATAATTATATATATATATATATATATATATATATATATATTGTATATATATATATCAATATTATATCGGTTGAACAAATACAGTATACTATTTTTCCCAATAGTTTATATAATATACTGTATATATATATATATATATATATATATATATAAATTTTTTGATAACTTTAGATCACTATATTTATGACAATAAATAGTCTACTCGAAAAAAATATATATCTATTTAAATAATAGCAAAAAATTGTTTCAATTTTTGAAATACTTGAAATAGTTATTTATTTTTATTTATTTAAAAAAAACTATTGTATTATTTGTAAACTATATATAAATATTTTTTTAAAAAAATATTATTTAAAGTATTAATAAAAATATTACTTTAAATGATTTCTATTATAATATAATAGTTATTTAACATATAAATAGTATAAACATTTGTAATAATAATAATAATAGTTTTGTAATTTAACTTTACATTAAATATACATAAGTCATAAAAAATAAATTTCATTGTATATAATATTTTATATAAATTTATAAACCTTTTAAAAATATATATAATTAAAAAATTTTTAAATTAATATATAAGTTGTAATTAAGATATAAAAAAAATATTTGTAGACTTAATAATAATAAAATATATTAATAATCAAAACTTAAAAAATTATATTTTATATTATATATACTGTATATATATATAATGCATATATAATTATTAAGGCAATAAAAATATCAAACTCATAATAATAATAAAAATAAAATTGAAATAATTTTTATTTATTTGTTTAAAAAATCTGTCAAAATTTATATCAAATATATAATGCAATAGTGGGTCAAATCAGCAAAATATTTAACTATTAAATAAGTTTTGTTTTTATTTAAATAATTAAAAAACATAATTATTACATAAGCTAAATTATTGAAAACTTTCCCTATAATAAACAAATGCTTATATACACTAATATTTCTACATTAAATAATTTTATATTGAAGTCAAGGATAACATACATAATTAAAATATATTGTAAGGGTATATTATTTGTTTTACTCCGAAAAAGTATTTCAAAAATTATTCTTATTTTTATTTGTTAAAAATTTATAACAGCACTAAAATGTTATACAGAAAACCTAAAGGTAAACACCTTGTTTTTAAGGAAATTTTATTCAATATTTTAGTGTTAAAATAATGCACTAAAATGTTATAGAAAAAATTAAATAGTAAACTCCCAGTTTTAATAGTGATTAAAACCTGACTCAATGTGACACACTTTTTATGAACGTACACTTTAGTATAAATAGAGGTGTCTCTCAAACACCAAAATCAGTTCTCCACTTGGAGTCATACTACGTGTATTGCTTTAGAGTGAATTAATAAAAGTATTTGCATATTACTTTGTGTGTGTTTACTTTCTCGACGCGGACCAATCGTTGGACATCTTAAGGGACGCCTTCAGAATACATCCATAACCACGCGGACGTTAAACAACTATTACGTAAGTAAATATTTTTATTATGAGAACTCCGGCACCGTACCGTATACGGGGGCATCTCACACCCGAACTCTTATTGGAACCTACGGGTGAACCTACGGGTGAACCTACGGGTGAACCTACGGGTGAACCTACGGGTGAACCTACGGGTGAACCTACGGGTGAACCTACGGGTGAACCTACGGGTGAACCTACGGGTGAACCTACGGGTGAACCTACGGGTGAACCTACGGGTGAACCTACGGGTGAACCTACGGGTGAACCTACGGGTGAACCTACGGGTGAACCTACGGGTGAACCTACGGGTGAACCTACAGGTGAACCTACGGGTGAACCTACAGGTGAACCTACAGGTGAACCTACAGGTGAACCTACGGGTGAACCTACGAGAGTACCTGCAGGTGAACCTACGAGAGTACCTACAGGTGAACCTACGAGAGTACCTACAGGTGAACCTACGAGAGTACCTACAGGTGAACCTACGAGAGTACCTACAGGTGAACCTACGAGAGTACCTACAGGTGAACCTACGAGAGTACCTACAGGTGAACCTACGAGAGTACCTACAGGTGAACCTACGAGAGTACCTACAGGTGAACCTACGAGAGTACCTACAGGTGAACCTACGAGAGTACCTACAGGTGAACCTACGAGAGTACCTACAGGTGAACCTACGAGAGTACCTACAGGTGAACCTACGAGAGTACCTACAGATGAACCTACGAGAGAACCTAAACTAACGACATGACAGAGACACTGAGGTATGCAATATTTTAGGATAACATACCTATAAGATAACCTACCTATATTGTAATCTGATTATAAGGAACCTACTCATATAGTAAACTATCTATAATGTAACCTGCTTATATGGTAACCTATCTATAAGGTAATCTAACTGCACGGTAACCTATCTATAGTTGTCTGCCGATATGGTAGTCCATCTATAAGATAACCTACCTGTATGTTTACCTACCTATAAGATAACCTACCTATACGGCAACCTACATATATGATAACCTACTTATGGGTTAACTCCTATAAAGCAACCTACGTATATGGTAATCCATCTATAAGGTATCCTATCCTGAAGGTAATTGCATACCCGATGACATGTCCGTTGTCAACTACAAACATGAACACGGTTACTCCCGTATAGTAGGAGTTACCCGACTATGTCGGGGAACAAGGGGATCCGCTCGCCCCTTAAGCCACACACCACGAAACCGACCGGGTTGAGAGCCCAACCGTAAGGGCCGGTGGTATATTACCGAGTGTTTTGGTTTACATAAGTTAGTTTAGCTTAGTCCTAAATGTCAGTAATACCCCACTTCCCCTACATTTGGTGAGCAACGATGAGGGATCAAATGATACCCGAGACTGGCGTTGAGTCCGAGCCGAATGGCTTTGGGCGTAGCCAGTATTCAACATAAATTATAGGCCTGTCCGAGCATGATGTCTTAGGGCGTTGCCTATAATACATTTATCACTACGTAGTATGGAACCACAACCTTCAACGTCATATGAAAGTCCAGACTTTGCCCCGCTTAGCAAAGAAGAAATGGACGACTTCTTCACTACATTATCTACATACGATAACAATAAAATATTAGAAGAGATGCACTCACTCGGATTTGATGAACTATCTTCTGGAACGTCACCTATTTCGAATACAGATATCGATGCGATTTATGGTGAGTCATCACCAAAACGCATCAAAACTGAACCTTGTGATGAAACCATTACTAATATCAATGCGGGTGTTGAGCCAATTGTTCAATTTGTTGAAAATTTTCACGGCTGTTATGAAAACGAGATAACAGTTAAGACCGAGTCTGACCTACCCCAGGTTTGGGATACTGGTCTGCGGGCACCAGTGGATGGTAACTGGTGGCTATCTGATCAGTTGAAACCTGTAGATATACATTGGATGGAACAACTTAAACCTGATGTCATCACCGAATATTCACCAATAAATCCAAAAATGGCACCAACGGAAATTTTACTGACCGATAATTGGCACACATACGACACGTACGTTACAGCTGTTGGTATCTCGTCAAGAGAAATTGTCATTGGACTCAACACTGGATATCTATACGTTTACAGTCTCGACGGCTATCAATTCCGTTTATCAATGGTAGCGACAACTGATGAGGTCACATGTATAGTTCCACTCAACGACTATGGGATGTACATAATTACTGATAATAGTAACATATACTATTTTAATGCAAACACGTATAACATTACAAACATCGGTGAAGAGCGTGTAGTTTCACTACAGAAAACCGAGTTTGGCATACTAGGGATGACATATGGAGGGCGATTAATCCGAATCAATGACGGCAATATTCACGACGTCACTTATGAAATTATTGGATATTTGGCAACAGGAGTATCAGATTTTAGTATACTATCTGCTCGTCGATTCTTCTATCCAAATGACGGACTTATCCTACTCTTACAAAATGGCGAGAACGTGGCGTTGATTAGAGTTTATATTGAAAATCACTCATTCAACTATGAACTTATATATCAGACAAGATTGTTATCATTCGACAACCAACCGCTTAATTTATACACAATCGGGGAAATGAAGATTGTAGGCGTTGAACTGTCAGAAACTGGACAACTGCTTTATAGCTTTGACGTTAAAGCTATGTTACAATCAAAGATGGAATTTCAAACCTATCGATTACCAGAGTCCCACGTTAGGAAAATAGCCATCGGAGCCGGAGAAATGATGGTTGTATGTGATTGTAATCTAATATACATTTACGATATGCAGTTCATGACAGTCAAGTATACCGTTCAGATGGAAAATTTTATAACATTTCTACAGAAATATAAAAACCGTTTAATGATCACAGGGCTAACCAATGGATATTTGCTAATAAACCGCTTACCACAAACTGGAAAATGTTGTACCCGTTGTGAGAATTTTTTGCCACAAATTATAAATGGGTTTCCTAGTGGATTTATCGTTTGCCAACATAGCTTTATTCGATACAAATAATTTATATAACCTTATATTTGTATTTCTTATAATAATTAAAATTATAATAAATTTGGTGTTGGATTAATAAATAGTATTATTTATTATAGACTGTATGTGTCCGAAATATTTTCCGTACGGGAAACCGAGGAATAACACCTGTTATTCTTACTGTCCTTTTTGTCATATTTTGGTTGACGACAATCTTATGCTATTACATTGTCGTGAGTGTAATAAACGTTTGAGTGAATCAAAATTCAACGAAGACCAACAAATTGCCGAAAGTTATTTATACATCTTCAAGTATCTGCCGATCAAACAGTTTGAAGTACGTTCCAAATACTTGATTGATTTCAACAAAGAAAAAGTATTTAATTGTGTGGATAGTTTATACAAACTTATTAACGCAACCAAACGTGGACTTATATTCATTTTGCCATTAAATTTTCCAATACCAAGATATGGTAGAAAACAGTTTATAAACGAGTTCTATTCATTGATAACCGAGAAAGTAGACTTACTACCAACGTTTTTGGACTCACCTCTGTTGGATCATACGTTTTTCTTAGAAGCTATAACTGAACCATTAATTCTTGACGTACGCAACGATCGAATAACTGCTTAATTGTCGTAAGCAGAACATTTTAATGCCGTATAGAATTAGAATACACGGAATTTGGCAAGACATTAAACTAACACCTGAAGAACTAGTTACTGTAGCTTCAGGATTAAATAATAAAAGAAAGCAACTCCTTGGAAAAAGGTCATATAATTGTATAATCATATTTTGTAAAACTTATAACCTTCAATTTAAAATCAAAAAACGTCAGCTAAGTCCAGAAGATTATTTCATTCAACTGCTAATACCTTCCATGAAAATTTGTTTGTCGGTTATAAGTACATCATATACCAAAGCTAAGCGTTTGTTAGCATACAAATTACATAGAGAATATACAAAACAAATCACATATTTTATAGAATGAATGAACGATTTATATCGGATTTAAGATCATTTGATAATTCAAGATTATACAGTTTTAATGAATGCTACAGATATGATCTTTTATATATCCCATCGGAGACGACTACCCGTCAAATACCAGCGTATACACATTCTTGTTCAGCACATCCTGATTGGTTATATTCGATCTTTCCGTCGGAACCAGAATATACACCGGATATAATTAATAAAACACCCATTAACACCGAACATTTAAACTATGCTAACTTCAAAACAAAATTGGTTGATAAAAATTATATAGGTGGAAGGGTGACATCATTATCAGTTAATGACAACAACCTCAGTATCGGAACGAACTATGGTACGATATATAATTATATACCATCTACTAATGACGGACTGAAAAAGTACTCCTTACTTGGGCCGATATACGACATTAGTAGCTCCGATCGCGGCGAATCTATGCTTATAAGTTCTGGAAAAGCAATTGAACAAATAAGAATAAACAAAGTAAATATGGTAACGGGTGGATACAACTTTTTAAAAATATTTCACACTAAGATTGGTATCTTAGCAGTGTCAAAGGAAGGAATTATATTTGAAATTATTTATGATGGAACACATCAAGCTCACATATTTCAAAGAATACCTATTTGCATCACTATTGATAACGTCATTTATGCGGAAATAAAGGACGACTCTTACGAAAATTGCGTTTTATTAATTCTATCATGCTGTAATTGGATTGGCATCCTGAAATTAATAAAAACTAATATCGGATTCGCACCTATTATAATACTTGAGAAACAAATAACTCGTTTTAAAAGTATGCTATTAATGGCCGCAACAAAAGACTATCTCTTTGTTACGACAGAAAAGTTAAGTCTAGAACCAGGTGATTTGGCGACTACAATATTGGTTTACAAATGGGAAAACCTAAAAAGACATTTTGAAGCTTTTCACGAAATCATAGTACCGTTTGACCCTATAGGCGAAATGGAAATTATTAACAACGTACTAGTTGTTACATCTCAAATATACAATCGTACTATAGTATATGACACAAAATCGTTTGGAGTTGTCTATAAAATAATGGTTGAGAAGGACTACGATAAGATGACTATTATTGACAACAAACTAATAGCCGCTAATAAAAAAGAAATAATTATTCGTAATTTACCTTTTATGTATAAAGTATGCCCCGATTGTAAACTAACTTATGCAAACTTTCTCGGCGACCCTTGTATTTTATCCGGCATTAAAGCCTGTAAACACTATTTTCTCAAAAAACAATGATTTAATAAATGTATACTTTCTTTACAAAATTTAAAAAAAATAATAATAAAATAAAATAAAAAGGTGATGGGAAACAAACGTGTTTATTTTATTCTACTATTGGTAATTAACAGCGAGATTGTTGACATCTTACATAGATGTCAGACAGCCAAATATGATCATGTTACCAGTACACCGGATGTCTTCGTAACTGTCAAAGATGGTAGACAAGTTAACCCGATAGACATACAGAACATACTAAAAAACAATCCAAATTTTCATATTACTAATGGACGAATATATGATCGTAACAGTGGCAAACATGTAGTTATACCTAAAGACAGATTAAATGTTTACATACCACAAAAGATATATTCGAGAGATAATACTTATTTGAACGATGAATCAATTGGTACGTCAACAACAATAGTAACGACTGTTAAAAGAAGAAAGCCACCACTCGAGGATAATGAAAACTATTACGATGATGATTGTAACCTACTTACCGATGATAGTCCACTAATCAAAGACTTTTCAGAAGATAAATATTTAATAATTCCTGGCCTAATAATATTACCCGTTGGTAAAGAAAATGATGGAAAGGCTTATAAATGTTTTATGAAATTATTAGAAGAACAAAATCTTAGGGAAGTTGCCGCCGCGAAGTCAGCAGCGGAAACTCGGGGAACAAGTACCATTACTTCTAGTAAATTATATTTTCCAGAAGTAACAATGTTTCCCGATGAAGACTCGGTGACAACGAAACCTTCAGAAGCAACGTTAAAACCTACTGATGTATCGTACATACCAACTACTATCGACAATCATAAAACAATTGTAAAATTGTCGGGAGAATTACCTAACGTTTTAATTGATAAAATAAATCCACAAACAACTACGACAGCTCGTAGTACAACTGTAAAGAATTATGGAAAACTTTTTGTACAGAAAACTTATGAACTTCAACCAAACCTTTTCAAAAATAAAGAATTTATTACAAACTCTGCAGCACATGGATTGTATTTTGTAGAAACAGGACGAGCATTTAAATTCAGTGATTATTGGATTCAGTACATGAAAATCAACTTACCCGTGTATAATAGTCAGCGATATTCAAAAATATATAACGAAATAAAGTCTAATTGTGAATCGTTCACTTTAAGAATTCAAGATTTCGTTTCTGGCAGAGAAAATTATATAAGTAATAATTGCCAATATTTGGAATACGATTTCAACGCTATAATGGAACCAATGACAAAATTCATAGAAGAGAGACATGAGTTATTTAATAAAGTTAATTACAACAGAAGAAAAAGAGAGTTAATTACATTAACGGCTATTGGACTTGCCGGTATTGCTACTTTTGCTGCTGGATTCTTTTATGGGAAAAATAATGAAGGCTTAGAAGATAAAATTAACGATCTTAGTAAAGAAATTCATAAAACTAATAAGAGAACCCATTTGTTACAAAATGCACTTATTGGTTTAACAGAAGCAACTAACGCACGTTTTACAGTAATAAATGAGAGAATACAAATGCTAGCTAATGTTACGAAACAACAGATGCAAAATATGGATAAAAAATTGAAAGATTTCAAAAGTGCAATGAGAATTGAATTTCAAAAACGAGACATACTCGATATCATTCGTGACTTTAACAACAAACAATTTGAAAAATTACAAAATCTAGTTCTAATGGAGTTGGAACAATTGAACTATTATGATAAAATGTTCATAGCATTAAGAAAAGGATATATCCCAAGAGACTTGATTGATTCGCTCACCTTAACTGAAATGCTGAATCAAATCGATAGTCAACTTAATGGCAAATACAAAATAGCCATTGAACAACAAGACCAAATACTTTTTTATAGTTTACCATTCACGAAATACTTGATTAGAGATGAAATCAATGCCAATACGAACACTACTCAAAAGTATCTTTATTTAAAAATAAAAATTCCGTTAAAACATCCAACAGAGCAAAATCAATTTCGCATTTACACACCGAATAGTTTGCCGTTTCCCTGTATAACAAATCACTGTCAATTTAAAGGAGTAATAAATTCTACATTAATGTCATTTAAATTGGATAACACTGTGTGGTTGCTTAACGAGATATCCAATCAAGTGGACGAAGAAGCAGATCTCACACATTTCAGTTGTACACAAACATACGACGAACAACTTTGCTTTACTTTCTCACCCGAACTTTTAAGAAGCCCAAATATGTGTACGAAAGCAATTACTCAATTTGTATCAAAGGATATAGCAAAATATTGCGATTTAATACCCAGGCATGTGGACGACTATCGTGTAATAAAATTAAACAACTATCAATACATGTTACATGGAAATGTAGTAGACACGTATTACGAACATTGTGAGAACGAAGCCACGGTACAACATAACTTAATCGAATGGGCTACCATAGTAAGTGTACGTAAAGGATGTTACCTATTCATACCGAAAACTAGACAGAAGTTATACGGACCCTATTCTGAACCTTTAACTGGTTCTATGGACTATACCAATTATGCTTATGTGTCAGCTTTAATAGACGAATTGTCGAAGAAAATTGATTCAAAATTGGAAACAAGATACCTACTGAATATTACCTTAGAGCCTGAGAGTGAAGACAATAACACACAAGTCTGGGATGCCATGTTGGAAAAACTTAATGATGGAAAAATCGAAGAATACGGTGCCATTGCAATTCAAATTACAAAAAACTTGTCTCAACAAATGTATGAATTGTCAACTAACTATAAGTCATTCACATTCAGAGGCCGTTTTTGGGGAATGTTTGCATTAATTGGTGATTTATTACACACATTATCCACATTAATCGTAATCTTCGGAACATTAACATATACGAGATTTTTCGGTATAATGGGAGTTGGTTTAACCATAATCGAACCACGGCCAGTACAGGCATTTTCACTGATACCAGATATATCTATATTTCCTGCTGTCAGCTTGGAAGTGATGGATTCAGCAACAGCCATATCGTGGGTTATTAGAATCGTTATGGTCATTATTTTTATGTTACTTATGTCAATGCTGATATCAACACAATGGTTCCGTACAATTAAGTTTTCAACGCATTATGGAAGATATTCGACGACTGAAACACCATATTATCTATATTTAATTGAACTTAACATACCAAACGAAACCGCGTTTTTCAGATACAAAAGTATCGAAAATATTTTTATAAAACTTCCAATAACAAGTATGCCTATGAGTCGTGTGTACGAAGTCAGATGTAAAAATCCTGTTGTATATTGGTATACAAAAACAGTCAACAAAAATAAATCGCTTGTATTATCTGATACTTTGCATATGATTGGCTATGATAAGGATGGACAGAGAGTAAGGGTTCGAAACCAAAAAATAAGTATTCCACTTTCTGATATTGAATGGACATCAAAGCCAAAGCCGGACGCTCTTCAAATTGAATGTAATTATGGATGGTGTTACGTTAACATAGTAAAAGGTTATCATGTATCAAGTCAATTGGCGGAAGTAAATAGAGACCACATACCACTGCGATTAATTGACTCAGACAACGATGATACTAACAAAACCTTGTTGCCCAAATTAGCTCTAAGAGATTATAGAACCAAAACACTCGTGCACTAAACACTCGCTAATCATAACTAATAAAAAAATAAAAATAAAAATAAATAAATAAAACTATCAAAATAACTAGATTACTATGGAAGGAAAGAGTTTTCAAGATAAATTTCATCAAACCGAGCCGTCAGCTCTGTATGACGACTTGAACTCGGTAAGCTTTGGCGAGACACAGGAAACACAAGGACAAAATCCTGTACCTCCACCGCCTTCATTGAGTTCTCGCGTCAGAACACAATTACCAATACTTAATCCTAAATCATATAATGGTACTACAAACCCGACTATTTGGCTTAATCACTATGACTTAGTGGCTGACGCTAACATGTGGGACGATACTATAAAGTTGAAAAGAGTTATTGGGTCGTTAGAGGGTGCTGCCCACTTATGGTATCAGAATCAGCGTATCATGAATAAGATCAACAATTGGCAACAGTTTAGAACAAATCTAATTAATAATTTTACTAATACAATGCACAAAATTCTGGTGACTCAAGAAATATTTGATGCAACCCAGAAAAACTCCTTTGATGAATATTGGGAAGAAAAGTTTGGTGTAATTAAACTAACCAACCCGGGAATGACAGACACTGAGATAATTTCTAATATGTTGAATGGTATGGTAGGAGATTTGAAAGACGAAGTGACGGACAAAATGATTACTAACCCATGTGAGACGGTCGAAGAATTTAAAGGACTTGTAAAACGAATTTGTGATGTCAGACTTTATCAACGAAAAGAAGCGGGTAAACGAAGAGTTCGATTC
The DNA here is from genome assembly GCF_028296485.1 of Oppia nitens. NCBI lineage: Eukaryota > Metazoa > Arthropoda > Arachnida > Sarcoptiformes > Oppiidae > Oppia > Oppia nitens. The sequence continues at coordinate 567,753 of NW_026533190.1, forward strand.
AATTATAATCCTGTGGATAACCGCCCGAAAGAACAAAACGCATTTCAACAACAACAATCACGGGAAATGCAGCAAATGCAAGAAAATATTAGATACATGAAACGTTTAATGTTGAGAGGAAATCAATTTGCGCCCAAAGAGCCTGTGGAAATATCGGAGACTAAAGAGGACACTAAAGAAGAAAAGCGACGCTCAGACACTAATTGGACTAAAACAGTAAAATGTTACAAATGTAACAAAATAGGCCATATTGCCAGAGATTGTCGTGTTAATAACAACAATAAGGGAAACGGGTGGCGACGAAATTAACTGAGGAGAATAATTTCGTCCACCTTGACCGGTCTCCTCAGGATTCGACAACGCTTATCAAAAGAAAAATTAAATTAAATAATATACATGTAACAGCAATTATAGATACAGGATCAACAGTATCTATAATTAACTCTGAACTATTAACAAGGTTAAAAGAACAGCCAAAAGAAAGGAAAGGCAAAGAAATATTACTATTAAATAACAAACGCTATGAATTAGGACAGTACGTTAAATTGAATGTTGAAGTCGACAATGAGATTTACATTCAAGATTTCTACATATTCGATGAAATCAAATATTCAGCACTTCTGGGTCTTGATTTTTGCAGAAAATCAAAATTAAAGCTAGACTTTGGAAATGAAGATCAAATCGATTGGATAAACTCAGATTTTATAATACAGGAACCAGACTCAACCCTAGAAGTAAGGTTACGTCAAGATTATCACATTCCAAATGAAACAATGACTAATGCTAAATGTGAGATTGACACAAGTAATCTACCACCTAATACACAATTTGGTTTCCTTAAACCAGTTAAGAGACTGTATGACGATTATCAGATTGTAATACAAGAAACACTTATTGATTTACAAAAACCAATAGATGTCATTTTATACAATTCGTCAAAAGCTAATAAATACTTGTGTAAAAATCTCAAAATAGCCTTAATGTACCTAATATCATACCCTCAATACGGATGCGAAGAGAATTATATGATTGAAAGCGTAGATGATAATAAAAAACAGTTTCATATCCTTACTACTGATAATTACAAGAGACAAAAAATGTTTAGATTGCTTGAAAAGAATAGAGATCTTTTTGGAGAATCTGTATTACAATTAGGTAAAGCTGTTGATGTTGAACACGAAATTAAGCTAACAACTGAAGAACCAGTACGTCTACGCGCTTATAGAAATTCACCAAAAGAAAAAGAAATAATACGACAACAAGTAAAAGAAATGTTGGATGCAAATGTTATCGAGGAAAGTAAATCACCATATAGTTTTCCTGTAGTATTGGTTAAAAAGAAAAACGGGAAAATTAGATTTTGTGTCGACTACAGAAAACTAAATTCTATTACAATCAAAGATAGACATCCTTTACCATTGATTAACGACGCTCTCGCAGCTCTTGAAGGAAGTAAATACTTTACTGTTATGGACCTATTAAGTGGATATTGGAATATTCATGTAAAAGTATCAGATAGACCGAAGACAGCATTTATAACACCTGATGGCTTATATCAGTTTAAAGTGATGCCGTTTGGTCTTACCAATGCACCGGCGACATTTCAACGATATATGCAAAAAGTTTTAAGAAATGTATTGTATCAATTTGTCGTAGTATATTTGGATGACATAATAATATTCTCCAATACATTTGATGAACATCTACGACACGTGGAAAGCGTCTTGAAATTAATTAGAGAATATGATCTACGACTAGGCATTGAAAAATGTGAATTTCTTTGCAAAGAAGTAAAATATTTAGGACATATAGTTTCATCGGATGGAATAAAGCCAGATGAAGACAAAATAAAATCAGTTAAAGCATTCCCGATACCTAAGAAAGTTAGAGATGTACAAAGCTTTCTTGGACTAGCAAATTACTATAGAGTGTTTGTACAAGATTATGCTTTTGTAGCCGAACCATTAACAAACCTGTTGCGCAAAGATGTTAAATTTAATTGGGATATTAAATGTCAAAAAGCATTTGATGAACTTAAAAATAGATTAATTACTGCTCCAATACTAGCACAATATCAAGAAGGTGCCCCTATTGAAATATTCACTGATGCTTGTGGCTATGGCATGTCAGCAATACTAGGACAAATTCAAAATGGTAAACATGTCGTCATCAGTTACAACAGTAAAATGTTTAATAGTGCACAACTAAACTATGGTATCACAGAAAAAGAATGTTTAGCTATAGTATGGGCTGTTGAAAGGTATCGACATTACATATATGGCGAACATTTTGTGGTATATAGTGACCATAATCCACTACAATATATTAGAAATTTGAAAAACCCAAACAGAAGATTAATGCATTGGAGAACAATACTCGAAGAATATGACTTTGAAGTAAAATATAAGAAAGGAAAATTACATAACAATGCTGACGCATTATCAAGATATCCATACGAGGAACCAGACGATTGGGAACCAGTAATACCAGTACTAATAAATCCTACAATAAACATAATAGAGAAACAAGATAGTGATAAATGGTGTAAAGAATTAAAAGAGAAAATAAAAAATAATCAACAAAGTAAAAGCTTAAGCAAATTCATTATTGAAAATGAAATTCTATATAGGATAAGTTATGATGATAATAGAAATAGGAGGCTACAGTTATGCCTTCCTAAAGAATTAAGACGACAAATCCTACAAGATTTACATGACAATGAGTTGTCCGGAGCTCACTTAGGATTTGAAAAAACATATGGAAAAATCAAAGAGAGATTTTTCTGGCCTCACTGTGAAAAGTCAATCAGAAAATACGTAAACAACTGCGAGTCATGTCAGTTGAATAAAGTCGACAATAAACTGGAGAAAGGAATGCTGCAGCCTATCGATGCCAATGAACCATTTGAAATTGTCGGAGTAGACATACTTGGGCCTCTCTCTCCGACGTCAAAAGGCAGTAAATACATTATAATAATGATTGACTTATTTACAAAATGGATGGAGACAAAGGCAGTGAGGAATGTACAAGCCATTACTATAGCGAAATGGTTTGTTGATGAAGTTCTGGCAAGACACGGCGCCATTAAAAAAGTGTTAACAGATAATGCCAGATACTTTATATCAGACTTTATGGAAGAAGTCTTTAAGTTGACAGCCTCCAAACATGTGAAAACCACACCATATAGTCCACAATCGAATGGAACTGCAGAAAAAGCATGCGGGACTGTAGCTATGATGCTTAAAAATTATGTTCAAGATAATGTTACCAATTGGGACCAGTACTTACCCAAAGTAACATTCTCGTATAACGTTAGTAATCATAAAGCTACCAAAGTTTCTCCTTTTTTCTTACTATATGGAAGAGAACCAAAAGTACCAATTGACATATCTTATGATCTACCGCGTGACTTTGCATTTGGTACTAATTATTTAAAATATATGGAGGAGACAAGAAGATTGGTTCAAATGAGAATTATAGAGGCTCATAATGATGGTAAATTCCGTTATGATGCTAAACATCGCGATGTAGTATTTGAGGAGGGTGACTTGGTGTCACTACATATTCCTCACAGAGAGATTGGTCTTAGTACAAAATTATTAAGCCAATATATTGGCCCTTATAAGATAATTACGCGGCACAGTCCACTTGTATACACTGTTCAAAGTGTACATAATCCAAGGAAAAAGTTTAAGAAAGTACATATAAGACGATTAAGAAAATGGAACAATGAAATAATTCCTGAATTGGACAGTATTGATGAAGTAGATAGTAACAATGCTAAACATATTACTACACTAAATGACAATGAAAATCAACTGGACGATGAAATTGATAACACGGAACAACAAACAAAGCACAATAATGATCAGAAAACGGACAACGATTAAAATTTATTATAATGCATTATTGGTATTTTATAGATTTAAGTTTACATAATGCATGCATTTTTTAAGGTGAAGGGATTTTATAGTAATATTTTATAAATAGAAAATTTGTAAACTAATGTGTACATGAGTTATTAGTGTTACACATCTGAGGACAGATGAAGACTTGAAGGGGCGGAAATGCAATAGTGGGTCAAATCAGCAAAATATTTAACTATTAAATAAGTTTTGTTTTTATTTAAATAATTAAAAAACATAATTATTACATAAGCTAAATTATTGAAAACTTTCCCTATAATAAACAAATGCTTATATACACTAATATTTCTACATTAAATAATTTTATATTGAAGTCAAGGATAACATACATAATTAAAATATATTGTAAGGGTATATTATTTGTTTTACTCCGAAAAAGTATTTCAAAAATTATTCTTATTTTTATTTGTTAAAAATTTATAACAGCACTAAAATGTTATACAGAAAACCTAAAGGTAAACACCTTGTTTTTAAGGAAATTTTATTCAATATTTTAGTGTTAAAATAATGCACTAAAATGTTATAGAAAAAATTAAATAGTAAACTCCCAGTTTTAATAGTGATTAAAACCTGACTCAATGTGACACACTTTTTATGAACGTACACTTTAGTATAAATAGAGGTGTCTCTCAAACACCAAAATCAGTTCTCCACTTGGAGTCATACTACGTGTATTGCTTTAGAGTGAATTAATAAAAGTATTTGCATATTACTTTGTGTGTGTTTACTTTCTCGACGCGGACCAATCGTTGGACATCTTAAGGGACGCCTTCAGAATACATCCATAACCACGCGGACGTTAAACAACTATTACGTAAGTAAATATTTTTATTATGAGAACTCCGGCACCGTACCGTATACGGGGGCATCTCACACCCGAACTCTTATTGGAACCTACGGGTGAACCTACGGGTGAACCTACGGGTGAACCTACGGGTGAACCTACGGGTGAACCTACGGGTGAACCTACGGGTGAACCTACGGGTGAACCTACGGGTGAACCTACGGGTGTACCTACGGGTGAACCTACGGGTGAACCTACGGGTGAACCTACGGGTGAACCTACGGGTGAACCTACGGGTGAACCTACGGGTGAACCTACGGGTGAACCTACAGGTGAACCTACGGGTGAACCTACGGGTGAACCTACAGGTGAACCTACAGGTGAACCTACGGGTGAACCTACGAGAGTACCTGCAGGTGAACCTACGAGAGTACCTACAGGTGAACCTACGAGAGTACCTACAGGTGAACCTACGAGAGTACCTACAGGTGAACCTACGAGAGTACCTACAGGTGAACCTACGAGAGTACCTACAGGTGAACCTACGAGAGTACCTACAGGTGAACCTACGAGAGTACCTACAGGTGAACCTACGAGAGTACCTACAGGTGAACCTACGAGAGTACCTACAGGTGAACCTACGAGAGTACCTACAGGTGAACCTACGAGAGTACCTACAGGTGAACCTACGAGAGTACCTACAGGTGAACCTACGAGAGTACCTACAGATGAACCTACGAGAGAACCTAAACTAACGACATGACAGAGACACTGAGGTATGCAATATTTTAGGATAACATACCTATAAGATAACCTACCTATATTGTAATCTGATTATAAGGAACCTACTCATATAGTAAACTATCTATAATGTAACCTGCTTATATGGTAACCTATCTATAAGGTAATCTAACTGCACGGTAACCTATCTATAGTTGTCTGCCGATATGGTAGTCCATCTATAAGATAACCTACCTGTATGTTTACCTACCTATAAGATAACCTACCTATACGGCAACCTACATATATGATAACCTACTTATGGGTTAACTCCTATAAAGCAACCTACGTATATGGTAATCCATCTATAAGGTATCCTATCCTGAAGGTAATTGCATACCCGATGACATGTCCGTTGTCAACTACAAACATGAACACGGTTACTCCCGTATAGTAGGAGTTACCCGACTATGTCGGGGAACAAGGGGATCCGCTCGCCCCTTAAGCCACACACCACGAAACCGACCGGGTTGAGAGCCCAACCGTAAGGGCCGGTGGTATATTACCGAGTGTTTTGGTTTACATAAGTTAGTTTAGCTTAGTCCTAAATGTCAGTAATACCCCACTTCCCCTACAATATATACTGTTTAAAACTTTCAATATATAGATATAAATTTATTGTTTATTATGTGTCTATAAAAATAAAAATCAATAGACTGACACAAGTTTTATATTGATATTAATTTTTATTAAACTTCATATCTTTATTGTTGTTGTTATTGTTGTTGTTGTGTGTATTACTGATATATATTACAGTAAAGTAGTTTTAAGTTACAAATTGAATATTATTTTTTTTATGGATTATAACAACTTTAGTGAACAGATATTTACTTTTATATATATTTGATGTGTATGTGTGTGTGTGTGTGTGTGTGTGTATGTGTATGTGTATGTGTATGTGTATGTGTATGTGTATGTGTATGTGTATGTGTATGTGTATGTGTATGTGTATGTGTGTGTGTGTGTATGTGTGTGTGTGTGTGTGTATGTGTGTATGTGTGTATGTGTGTGATGTGTGTGTATGTGTGTGTATGTATGTGTATGTGTGTGTATGTATATATGTATGTATGTGTGTGTATGTATATATGTATGTGTGTGTGTGTGTGTGTGTGTGTGTATGTATGTATTTATGTATGTGTGTATGTATGTATGTATGTATGTGTGTGTGTGTGTGTGTGTGTGTGTGTGTGTGTATGTATGTATTTATGTATGTGTGTTTGTATGTATGTATGTATGTATGTATGTGTGTGTGTGTTTTAGTTGGACATCAATGTTGAAAAGTTTAATATAATATATTGATATATAGTAGACGTTATATACAATATATATATAATAGTTTTCACTTTATATAAGTTTGACGATAAAAATTATGTGCAAATATGACAAATCATTTTTGTATAAGATTTTTCAAAATTAAATTTAATATAATATATATACTCTATTTATACATTTAATATATTTTTAAAAAAAGTAAAGTATAAAAAATATATAAATTTTGTATTTTTTTAGTAAATTTTTATGTCATAAAAATATACTATAAATATGTATATATATATACAGTATTATATATATACTATATAAATGTTTTTAATATAATAAATTAAAATTTTATTTTGATTTCTAATATTGATTTTATTTTTGTAAAAAAATCAATAAATACTTTATTAGTTTTTTATTAAAAAAATAAATAAATATTAATTGATTTTATAATTAAACACCATGTTTTAGTCCAATAAAATTTTATAGTCTAACTACTATAAATTTCTAGTAAATTATATATATATAATTTATATAAATTATTTATATATTATATAATCTACTATAGATTGTACACTATATTGTGGTATTATTGATGAGCAAACAAAATTCAGACAAATATTTATTTATTTTTTGAACACTTATTGGATTATATGGACAAAACATATTACATATATATATATATATGTATATATATATATATATATATATATATACATACATACATATATACATACAGTACATACACATACAGCTTAACTACTTTATTGAATAGACTTAACACATAAATGTCAATATAGTTGTCGAGACAGAGTAAGAGAGAGAGAGAGAGAGAGAGAGAGAGAGAGAGAGAGAGAGAGACTATTGAAAATAAATGAATAACAAAGATATATATACTGTATATACTGTAGTTATACAATGATATAGAAATAAATAAATATATATATATATAATAGAAATTTTATTAATAAACATTTTTAAAAAAATAAAATATAAAGTAAACTGTTATATCGATATATTTTAATTAATATGAAAAAATATTTATTTATTTTTTTTTTGATAAAATCTTAAGGTTAAGAAAAATATTATTGAAATAACAACAAAAAAAACTTATTATACTTTTAATATTAAATTTACTATATATACAGTATATTTTTTATGTGAAAAAAAATTAAATGTTATTTTTAGATATTGGTCAGTCTAGCTATTGTTATGTAATATAATAATAACAACAAAAAAATGATAACTATTAAAACCAGTTGAGAATGCTAGAAAGCATTTCCACACGAATTCCTAATCATAATTAAAAATTAAATTCAGTATGATAAAATAAAATCAACTATAGTTATGTAGAGTATCAAACGATTTAGTATTACAAAATAAACTACTATTTTCCTAAAAAATAAACTTAAAAACGAAAAAAATAAAAAATCAATATTCAAAAAATTCAAAAAAATTCAAAAAAAAATTCAAAATTTTTTTAATTAATTTTTGGACACCATTTTCTTCAATTTCCTAAAAAATAAACAAAAAAGAAAAAAAAACAAAAAAAAATCAAAAAAAAATTGTAGCGGATAGTGGATTCGAACCTATGTTCTCGTGGGACAGACAGACCGACAGACCGACTTATAGAATGCATATACGTATTCTTTTCAGGAATTCGTGACAAGTAAAGTTCGACACATATTATGCATCAGAGGTCAAACCAAACTACAAGTAAAGTTCGACACATATTATTCATCAAAGTTCATGGAAAACTACAAAAAATGTATGACACTTACTGTGAATTCAGAGTTCATGGAAAAATACAAGAAAATTACGACAATTACTATGACATCAAAGTTCATGGAAAATTACTATAAACGTACTACACCTGCTATTACGTCAGAGTTTATGGAAAAGTACTAGCAAGATATTATTTTTTATTACTCAATTTTTAAGTTTTCACATAATTCTATACTAATTAATTTAATAAAATTGTTCATTTTAAACAAGTACTTTTTTAATTTATTTAACATTATTATTTAAAATAAACATTTAAAATATATGAAATTTACTTACTTTTTTAATTTTAATTAGTAATTTACACAAATCTAAACTTAAAAATTTTAACACAATTTTCTCTATGTTCTTGATAAAATAAACTTTAAAAAAATTCAAAAAAAAAATTTAAAAAAAAATTCAAAAAAAAATTTAAAAAAAAATTCAAAAAAAAATTTTTAAAAAAATTCAAAAAAAAAATTTTAAAAAAAATTCAAAAAAAAAATTTTAAAAAAAATTCAAAAAAAGTTTTAAAATTTTTTTATTATTAATTATTGGACACCATTTTGTTTTTTTTGCTAAAAAATAAACTTAATAAATAAAAAAAATAAAAAAAAAACAAAAAAAAAACAAAAAAATGCGTAGCTGAGCCTGGATTCGAATGGGACAGACAGACCGACAGACCGACTTATAGAATTCATATACGTATTCCTTTCAGGAATTCGTGAAAACATGTATAAGCATAATGTTATTTTTATGTGACTATTACTTTTAAATAACACTTTACACATATATACTGTACTGTACAACACACATACATACACATATACACACACATACATAAATACAGACACACACATACATAAATACATACATACATACACATATACATAGTACTTACACATATACACACAAACATATACACACATACATACATACATACACACATACATACATACACATATACATAGAACTTATACATATACACACACACATACACACATACATATATATATCTATATATAAACTAACACATTGTAAGTGTAAATAATATTTTGCTTAGATATAGTTGAGAGAGAGAGAGAAAAAAAATTCAACACAAAAAAACATAAAATACTACTTTTCTTATACTAAAGTGTGTATTGATATATTATATCAATACATACAGTACATACATACAGCATAAAAAAGGACAGTTAGATAAAAGAAAAGTAACTGAAAATAAGTATAGAAAATACCGCTTTTGTGGACAAAATTTTTTTTCTGTCTATATGTGTATTATAATATAAAATGAAAACTTTTAAATTTCTATACAATTATTATTATTTTATAAACTATAAGTTGGATGTATGTGTGTGTGTGTGTTTGAGTTAGTGAGTGAATGTGTGTGTGTGTATGTGTGTATGTATGTATGTGTGTGTGTGTCCATCAAATGGACATTTTATATGTTTTAAAACATAATTTTTTTTAATGTGTGTATAAATATACAATATATAAGTTATATTTTAGAGATACAATTACTACTACTACTATTTGTAGTTATATTAAATAAAATTTATTGATTTATAAATATATATATATATATATATACCGGTATATATATATAAATTAAAATTATATATATATATAACTAGAAACATAATAACAATGATCAATATCCTATGGCAATGTATTAACTATATATTATATATCAATAAACCTAATAATAATAATAATAATAATAAATAATAGATTTTAATGTAATTTCAATCACTTTTATTTTATTTATTTTTTTGATATTTTTTGCTATTTTCTATCAACTATAATAAAACATATTGTTTATATTATGTTTGATATATATATATATATATATATATATATATATATATATATAAATTATACAGTAGAAAATAAATAAAATATTTTTTTAAAAAAATTAAGTGCAATTTAATATATATATTTAATATATTATTTACTGTAAATATTTTTTTTAAAAAATAAAAATAAATTATACAATTTTATCATGTAATTTATTTTTTTTAAAACTTTAAAATAACATTTAAAATTAACTAAATATATATATATATATCAAAAATTATGTACAAATTATAGTTTTAGTATAAATAATAATATTTATTATAAAAATTTAATTTTTACATAAATTATTTTTTTTAAAAAAAACATATTGTAACTTAATATTTAAAATATTATTATCATTTTAAATTACTATAATAAATGAGTGGCTAAATAATAATAATAATAGTGATGTTAGTAATAATAATAATAATAATAATAATAACTTTATACTTAAATTTTAAAATATATAGAAAGTAATATACAATTTAAACTTAAATATACATATAATAAATGACTACTAATAAAGCAAATTGTTTATAATAAAATTATTTATTTAAAAAAATGTTTTTTCTTGACATTAAATCTTAAAAATATTAATAAAATTAATACACACTGAGTGTTAAATTTAATTTTATCAATTTATTTAAATTATCTAATGATTATGATTATTATAGTTATTTATATATATATATATATACTGTATATAAATTGTACAAAATTATCAACAAATATATTATTAATAATAATGATAATGACATTCAAAAACAGATATATATTTATATATTATTATTATTTTTTTGAAATTTCTAGTATATGTATGTCATATCATATTTGAATTAAATTCAATGATTTTATTATAATTTTTTTTCTAGAAATTGATTTAATTAATTTATTTATTTACTATAGTGTATATTTATATTAATCAAAATAAAAACAAAAAAAACATTGTTTTTATTGTGTGATTATAATCATTGTATTGAAAAAAATTTAAAAAACAAACATTCATTGTATCTAAAAAATTAAAAATATTTTTTTTAAAAAAATGAAATAAAAAATTTCTAACCATTTTTTCAAAATATCACATTTGTGTATATAATATATAGTATTAAAACTCTAAAATGTTATAAAAGTCATAAAACATTTTATTTTAGTTTTTATTTTTTATATTTTTTTTGAATTTTTTTTCTGTGCTTTTTCACTGATTTGATTGACATTTAAATCTTTTAAAGCATAAAATAATTACAAACTACTCTTTACAACAACAAAAATAACAACAACAAAAATTTTATCAAAAATATATATATATATATATAATAACTAAAAAACATTTTTATTTAAAATATATATATTATAGTTATGGTTATGGTATCAAAATTTATATATCTATATATAATGTTATATATATATATATATTTATATGAATAGTACTTTAAATATATATATATATATATAAATGTAAACTAAAGTGAATAACTCTTTCGGGATTTCATTTATTTATTTTTTTTTGTATTTTTTTGTATTTTTTTTTGTATTTCAATGAAATATATTATTAGTCGTCGCGTCGAGTATTATATATATATATACAGTATATATATATATATCTACTTTATATATATATATATATACTGTATATGTAAGTAAAATTGCTTTGAAATGTATATATATTTTTATGGTCTTTCATAATGTATTGAAAGTATACGTATATATAGTATATATATATATATATATATATACTATATATATATATATATACTATATATGACTAACATATAAAACATAGTGTTTGTTACCCGTATTTACTTGTATATAACAAATGGGCTCTCATTATAATAAAACTACAATTTGTTTTCCCAAATATTAATTCATTAAGTTATATATATATATATTGTTTGTATTGTTAGTGTTTAAGTTATAAACAATACATTATTATTATTATAATGAAAGATTTTTGTTATTGTTGAAAGTTTTGTGCATATATAAAAATATATATATATATATATATTAATATTTTTTAAAAGACAAACAAAATAATATATATGATATATTAAAATAATACAAAATTTTTCATATTAAATTAATGATGAAATCTCCTTATATTATAGATAAACATATGCTAGAAAAATGTAAAGCTATTTTCTAACATTCAATGCACATACATACAAACACACATACATACACACATACATACATATACATACATATATACACACATACATACACACACATATACACACATATACACACATATATATACAGTACATACACACACATATACATACACACATATACATGCACACATATACATAAACACATATACATACACACATATACATACACACATATACATACACACATATACATACACACATATACACACACACATATACACAAACATATATATACAATACATACACAGACATATATATACAGTACATACACACACATATACATACACASATGCAATCTCTTTCTTTCTCWCTCTCTCTCTCTCTCTATCTCTCTCTCTCAATCACTTACTCACTCACCCACTCAACTCATTCACTCAGTGGCAACAAAAAAAACTATATATATATACATATTCTTATATAAATATTTAGTATTTATGATGCGCTTCCTCTTAAACCTAATAACCTAAGCGTCTAAAAGTATATATATATATATATATACAGAGATTAAATTTATTTGTTATTATTATTATTATTTTTGTTTTTTCTTAACTCTATTTATAYAAATACATACAGAATATTCTGTAACTAAGGGTTTAACTATATATATATATATATATATATATATATAATCAAAATAAATAGTTTTAATATGCATATCGTTAAGTATATACGATATGTAAAAAATTTATTTTTAAAAACAAAAAAAAATAATAATTCAGATTACACTTAATATTWTATAATATTTTTGTATATAAAAAATATTGATATATTATATATATATATATATATTTAAAAAATTGTTTAACWCTCATGTATTAATCTATATTTATTTATTATATTAATATATGTGTCAAAACAGAAAAAATATTTTTTTTTTGATTATTTAGTTTTGTATTTAAATAATAATTTTAATTTTTATTAATGATGTTATTTTCGGTATTAATATTGTTGTTAATCTTATATWTATATATATATATATAATATATATATACATATATTTCTACTATATTATATATATATATATATATATAGGATTTTATATATATATATATTTTSAACTAAATTTACAYATGATTATAAAATCRTTAATAATTTCTTAATGGATATATATTTATTAAAAAAAATTACTAAAAGTTTTGACGAGTTTTTAAATATTATTTTTCCCTTAAATATATAGTTTTTAATACTTGAATATTTTTTGATAATTTGTCAAAAATAATATGATTTTACATATATTTTTATTTTTGTTTTAAGAAAATAATAATTAGTTATACATTCAAAAAAAATTATTCAAAGATTACACACATATATATATAATATTTATAAATGATATAAAAAATTATATTTATTATATATATATATATATTTATCATAATGTGTATAACATTTGCTACCAATAAAAATCAAACCTAATATATGTTATTAACTATTTTACTATATTATTAAATATATAATATATATATACAATAATATTATTTAAGACACAAAACTATTGAAAAAATTTTTATTTAAAATAAATATATAGTATTTAATATATACATAAATAGTTATAATAATAATAAATGCTACCAATATTTAAATTATATTTTTTAAATGAAAAAATTATTTAATTATTATAAATTAAATAATTTAAAAAAAATTAAATTACATTTTTTCTTTGAAACAATTTAAATGTTTTAGACTTTTGACACAAAAAAATTACTATTGATTTATATACATTAAAATATATGAATATTTTTAATAAATAATTTTTTTATATATAAAAATAATATATTCAATTTAGCATACATGTAATTGTAAAATTAATATTATTATTTTTTTGGGATTGAATATGAATTTAAATGAACAAAAATATATATATATCTATTATATATATATAACTTAAAGTTAATATTACATATAATACAGTATATACTGTATATATATAGTCTATAAAATCATTTATGTATGACTAACTAGACTTATCATATATACATATAAGTTATATATATATATAATATACTGTATGTGTCTATCAAAACTAAAATTGGGATAAAAAAATAGGGATAAATATATACAGTATATTATATATATAATATACATTAAGATACTAAAATAAAAAGAGGAAATGTTAGTCATTTTTCTATGTGTTATGAAAAATAAAATTATTTAATCAATAAATTTTTTTTTTGAAAATACATAACGAATTTATAATTTAGTTTAAGTATCATATATTTAATAATATAATTTTTAGTATATATATATATATATATTGCTATATATATATATTGAAAAATTAATAAAACAAAACAAAACAAAATATAGCATTTATATCATACATTGATTTTCATAGTTTAAAGTAAATGTAGAAAAAATATATATAAATAGTTATATTTTATTATATTTTCTAATTTATAATAATATTATAATTACTTTTATTACTACTACTATACAAATAGTATTAGTATTAATTCAATAGATTAATATTATAAAAATAATTTTTTTTATCAATATATTAATATTGATAAATAATTTGTTTGAAAAAATTTTTACTTCAATATCAATTCAATAGTTTTAATACATATTTTATTAGTAAATAATGATTTTATTATAATAAACTATAAACAATAAATAATTTTTTTTGTTTTAGTTAGATTTATTTAACAAAAATAATTAAATAATTGCATAATTACATTTTGATATAATATATTGTATATATTGTATATATTTTAGCTTAATTATCATAGTTTTACCAAAAAAAATAATAATTAATTAACTAATATTTAGCTTAACTATTATAGTTAAATCAACAAACTATTAAACACACMAACACACATACACACACATACATACACATACATACATACACACACATTACAYACACACACAYACATACATACATACACACACATACATACACACACATACACACACACATACACACACATACACACACACATACATACATACACACACACACACACACACACATACATACACACACATACACACACACACACACACATACATACATACACACACATACACACACATACACACACTACACACACATACACACACATACACACACATACACACACATACACACACACACACACATACACACACATACACACACATACACACACATACAMACACACACACACACACACACACATACATACATACACACACACACATACATACAAACAACTTGTTTTTATATCACAATTTCATTCAATTACTATATATTTACTGTTATATAGTGTGTGTATGTAATCAATCAATTTTTTTCATAGAAAAAATATTTGATTAATTTGTAATAAACTAGTTGTGATATATACAATATATGGATACAAAAAAAATCAATATACAGTTTAGTTTGCAAAAAATATTTACACAAACACACACACATACATAAATACATATACATACACACACAGACAGGCAAAGTAGGGAAGTTATGAATATAATAATTTATTTCATATATACAGTATAAGTAAATATTATGCATACAAAAATTTTATTTTAAAAATAAAAATTTTATTTTAAATAATAATTATAATAAAAGTTAAAACAAAAATTATTACTATTATTACTATTATTACTATTATTACTATTATTACTATTATTGTATATACTATTATATATATATATAGTACTATTAAGTTATTACTATTATAATTACTATTATTAGTATTAATACTATTATTACTATTATTACTATTATTACTATTATTACTATTATTACTATTATTACTATTATTACTATTATTATTTATTAACAAAACTATTATACTATTATATATATATATATATATATATATATATATATATATATATATTTTATTTTATATTAACATTAACATTAACATTAAATATATTAACTTTATATATCATATGACATTAGTATCTTTGTTTTGTTTATATATGTTATTTATATAAAATTGCATATATATATTAACCTTTTATCTGTATATATGTACTTAATATAATATATAGTTTTGCCAGTCTGTAATACACACACACTCACACACAGGTTAACAAAAATGTTTTATATAATATCAAAAACTATTGATATATATATATATATATTCAGTGTATATACTTRTATATATATATAGTATATAAGTTATATATATATATACAATATATATATATATACAATATATATATATATACAATATATATATATAMATATATATATATATACAATATATATATATACAATATATATATATACAATATATATATATACAATATATATATATACAATATATATATATACAATATATACTGTATTATATATATATATATATAWAAACATTTGTACTTTCATATCACATATCCATTTACCCGATTGATTGCAAATGCATTTCAAGTATTTATATATTAAATGACAAAATAAAAAGCCTTTTTTAGGTGAGAAAGAGAGAGAGAGAGAGAGAGAGAGAGAGAGWTATATATATATAATATTGACAGCAATAATAACAATACACATACGGATATTAGATATATCTTGATATTTATATTTATTAATATATATWTTTTTTTCTCTATAGTAAGCAAACCATTATTATTATTATTATTATTTATTTCAATGACTTTCACATATTTGATAGTATGGGTGAAAATTAATGATTAATATCTATAGCATATATATATATATACATACCTAATATTAATTTATATATATAAAACAAACAATACCATTGATATTTAGGTCAAAAATATTTGATTATCAGCACAATATATATATATAATAATACCACATCAATAAAATAAATAATATAATATATATTGTTTACTAATAATAAAATTGTTTTTTGTTTTTTATATAAAATGTAATATAATAATAATTCAATTAAAAAAATATTGGTGACAAATGTAAAATAATATATATATATTAAATAATTTATATTAAAATAATTATTATATATACTGTATATATATATATATCTAAGTCATCAATTAATATCTGAATAATTAGCATATCATAAAATATTTTTTTTTGTATAATAATAATAATAATAAAATAATAATATTAAATATATTTATRTATATATGTATGTGTGTGTRTGTATGTATGTATGTATGTATGTGTGTGTGTRTGTGTATRTGTGTGTGTCTAATATAAAACTGTCTATCATTGATATATATATATATAAATAAATATTACTATTTATATAATCCATTGACACAAACATAACAAAACAAAAATAAATAAATAACTAAATAAATAAATAAATATAAGATCAATCATTTACAGACATTACTTAATATAATATAATATATATATAATATTATTGATATATACTGTATATATMTATATATATAATATTGTATTAATTAAATCGTCCTAGTACAGCTTATTTATCAATTTTTCTTAATATTATCAAGTACAGTATATACATATATATATATATAAAGTATTATCAAAATTGAATTATTTATATAATACACATAAATTATATTTAATTAAAATTAATTTATTATAATATATGATAATAAAATTAAATAAATTTTATTTTATTTTATTTTGTATTTATTAATAATACATTATATATATTTTACAAAAAAATAAAATTTATATTTATAATCAAATTAAATTTTTCTATTTTTTTAATACTTAATTATTAACTTAAAATACTTTTATTATAAAAATATATTTCATATACGATTTAAATTATTATTGCAATTAATTTTTAAAATCAGAATTAAATTACAAAAAATAACTCATTTTAATAAACTTTTATAATTAATTTTAAAAGTGGTGTATATTTAAAGTTATTATTTATTTAATTACAGATTATTGTTGTATTATAACATTAATAAATATTAGCAAAAAAATAAGTATAGTAATGAAAATATTATACTAAATACTAGATTATATATTATACTAATTAATATATATATATATATATATTTGTTTATTAGTTTAATAAATATACAAATATATACTGTTATAAAAATTTAAATTATTATTRTTAATAATTTTAATACTTATGTATTTCTAATATGTTATATAATTAATTTGTTTTTAAAAATATATTAATATATTAATTTGTCAATTTAAACCAATTATATTAAATAGTTTTTTTTGTTGTAGTAATTTTATATATTGATATTCAATTGAAAAAAAATCCAATTATACAGTGTATACACATTTATATATTATGAGTTAGTTAGTCAGTCAATGATTTTTATAAATAAATAATTATAAGTTATTTATATATATATATATATATATATATATATATGATATATAATTTAAATCCAAATAAATGTCTTTTACTATTTACAAAGTGGTTGTTTTATACTATATTTATGTGTTTTTTGTGTTAACACATACTCATACACACACACATACACACACATACATACAAACACATACACACWCATACATACACACACATACATATACACACACATACATATACACACACATACATATACACACACACATACATATACACACACATACACACATACACACACACATACACACTAAAACATATGCCATTCAGGCTATTATTATCCAATCAATAGCACCGACACATACATACATAGACATAGACATCCATTTGAAAAGACATCTATATAACTGTCCCAATAATTTCTATACTAATTGTAAAAGTTTTATCCATTATAAGTTGTTTATTCGGATGTATAATGGGAAACATATACATACATACATAACAAATAATGAGTGTCCGACAAAAATATATAATAATAATAATACTGTACATGTAATCATTGTATACATATATTATACCGTATATAAAGTGGGTTATATTGTATGGCTGGAGCATTGGCTATGTTAGTAAAYATAGTATTGTACTACTATTTTGGTAGCACTGGTAGGTTTGAACAGTATGTGTGTGTGAATGATATGAATTCTGTGAAAAATTTCTACTATTGAATATCACTGTCCTTAAGGCTAAATACCAAAAAATAATTGACAGCTCCTATTGTGTTGACTGTATGAATGTGTGTGTGTGTGTGTGTGTGTGTATGTATGTATTATATATGTATGTGTATGTATGTATATATGTGTGTCTGTATATGTATGTATATATTTATGTATATATATATGTATATGTATGTGTGTGTATATATGTATGTATATATGTGTGTCTGTATATGTATATATATACTATATATGTATGTATGTRTGTATRTGTGTGTGTATGTGTGTGTGTGTGTGTGTRTGTGTGTGTGTGTGTGTGTGTGTGTGTGTGTGTGTGTCAGTGACTGTCCTTTAATACTACTAACGAGACATGTTTCACATATCATATCAAATACATTGTAAATGATAACTATTATAATGAAATTTATTTTTTTTTTAAAWTTATTATTGAAATAAATATGAAAAATAACATACATTTTTAATAATTAATATATTTATTAATTATTAAAAATAATTATATACAGTTGTTGAACCATAAATATAATAATGATAATAATTAAATATATATCAAAAATGTTTTTATTTTTTATTTTTGTCAGTAATACTAATTAAGAAAATATTTTATTTATTTTTATATTTTACTAATCAATGTCTAGAAAGTATTTTAATTAAACAAAAATTTATTGTTTTATTAAATATTGAAAAATAAAATTTTAATAACACTAATATAACATGATTGACTATTTCAATCAAAATAAAATATATATATTTTATTTTAATTAAATATAAAAATTAATTATTTGAAAAAAATAAATAAATAAAACATATTTCTAATGATATATACTGTATATAACATAAATTATATTAGTTATTATACATTATATATACTATATATATATATATAATTTATATATATATACTTTAAATTGATTGTATAAATAAATCATTGAAATATATATTATTTGGAGTTAAATAAAAAATATTTTACAGAGAAAATTAAATATATTTTTTTACTCAACTATTTGATAATATAATAGATGGGATACATAAAAAAAAAAATAAAATAAAATAATAGAAATAAAATTTAAAAAATTTATATATATYTATATTGTATTAAATGAAATAAACTAATGAGTGTTGAAAAAAATTGGTGATAAAATAAAATAAAAAAAAATAAAAACTATAAAAGTATTGCCAAAAAAAAAATAAAATAAAATGTTGAATAAATGAATGAATGAATAGTGTGTTAAAAGTATTATATCTTATATACAATATATATATATATATATATATATATATATATATATATATATATATACGTATAATATATATATATATTAAATATATAGTACTATAACTTATTTAATACAATACAATATATTTGCTTTCAATTTCAGATGACATTCAAACCGATTGCCCACTCGTTATATAATTTATATATAGATATCAAATTGATATCTATTTCTTTATATATATATATATATATATATATATAGCTTATACTATATATATATATATATATATATATATATATATATATATATATATATATATATAAGATATAAATCTATTGTCGGCTAATATAATTGAATGCCATTTACAAGAAATTGACGGCAAATCTTGTTATCGGCAAAAAACTTTTGATTTTTTTATWTATATATATATATATTTATTATTTGATTTTATGATAATATAGAGTGTGTGTGTGTGTTAAACAATTCATACATATATTATGTAATACTATATAATATGTAGTATAATATGTATTATTTTATTTTTTAAAAWTCATATGATATTTTACATAATGACTATTCAGCACAATTGATATTAATAAAAAAATTTTTTTGTTAATAAATTTTTGTACAAAACAATTTTAACTTATTCAACAAAATCTTATATTTAATTATAACCTTAAAAAATAATTTTTTTAAATATATATTTATAATTTATTTTGCTATTAAAAATTATTATTATTATTATTATTATTAGCATAAAATTTAATATGTTTAATTTAAATAACAATATATAATAACTATTTTAATATAATTAATTAATTTTTAAATTTTCATTATAACATGAATATAAAAAAATAATTATTTAAAAATACTCAAAAAATAAAAATTAAAAAAACAAATAATTATTTTACATTATAAACTTTTATCAAAAATTTTATATTTAAAAAATAAAATAAAATATCGATTTATTAGTACATAAAATAAGTTGGCAACTCTAAATATCATAAGTATTAAATATAATAATTATTATCAAAAAAATTGTCTTAATTTTATGAGGAAATATATAAATGGGAAAAAAATATTTTTGGGGGTAAAATTTATTTATTTTATTATTTCCCTATTTGCAATTTATTTTATTTCCTGACGTTACAATTACTTATAAAATTTTATGCACTTATTTATTACAAACAATTTTCTCTCTCTCTCTTTTTTTAAAAAAATAAAATATATTGAAGAAAAAATCTACTGATTTTTTTTCACCCACTACTTGTATTTRWTTTTATTATAAGTATTTTTTTCAATTTTCAATTGACGTTAATAATAATGTTTTTTAACTCTCTCTCTCTCTCTCTTTCAAAATGATAAATATAAGTTGATTTATATATATATATATWGAATTTATTGGGAAAAAATCATTTTAAGAAACCTAATACTAGTATTTTGTTGGTAGTAGTAGTAGTAGTAGTAGTAGTAGTAGTAGTAGTAGTAGTAGTAGTAGTAGTAGTAGTAGTAGTAGTAGTAGTGATATAAATATAACCACTTAAACAAAAATAAATGTCATTTATATTATTTTGTTTTTTGTTTGTTTGATTGAAGTTTGATTTTTTTAAATGATATAACTTTTTATGTGTGGGTTTTTACTTGCAGTTTACTGTTTATATATAAATACAAATATATATCTAAAATAAGATATTAAAATTTTTTTATATAAGTATATTTTTTTAATAAWATCTTTAATATTATTTACAAAAAAAATTATTGCAAAATATGATTTTTAATTTTATATTTTCAGTATTGATATTATTAATACTGAAAATAATAATTATTATTTTTGTTAGAAAATAAAATAACTATATATTATATTTAATTTTTTATACTATTAAATTTTTTTATTTATTTATTATAATTTTTAATTTAGATAATAATAGATTTAAATATAAATTTAATTTATTTTAATCGAKTATTTATTATTATAATTATTATTATTTTAATGATATATATTTTATTGAATAAATTTTTTTTTTTAAATTTTATTATTATTAAATTATTGTAAATATTATAAATTGATTATTAATTAAATTTATAATAATAATAATAATAATATAAGTAAATTATTGTTTTACCCAATAGTTTGTAAACATATTTATTATTAGTGCAAAAAAATATTTAATTAGTAAATGTAAAACAATTAATACTTTAKTGAAACTAATAACAAATAAATATAAAATACACAATAATATAAATTACAAATGTTTAAATAATTAACATATATATATATATACTATTAAGTAAATATCCATGATTAATAGATTATCATGGTACAATTATCAATGTACATTTTATTATTATTATTAGTCATCAGTAAATTATTAAAATWAATGCATTGAAAGTAATTATCAATATATACTATATATATAAATAAATAAAAAAATAAATTTATTTTAATTTAATTTAACAAAAAAATTACCCATGAGAAATGTTTTTTTTTTAAATTTTATATTAGAGACTATTAATATTTAAATAACATATATATATTATGCTATAATTATTCACCACTCACTCACTCACTCATGTCTATACGGGTATTGTTTGAAAATTATATATATAATTTATATATATATATATAAGTAGAGTCTGGTATATGTCATATCCTTAAAATTGCAATTGCCTATTGTACTCGAGGGCATCGGTATCTTCCAAGTGTAGGTTCACTACCTTATATATATACAGTATATATATATATATATATACTTGTATTTATATATTATATAAAGTTTATATAAGATAKACCACACATTCAGCCSGTATGCTACTACTACTGTATGTCAATAGGCTTATGTACCTTATATAACACTTATACTCTACTATACTACTACTACTACTACTACTATTAATAGTAGTAGTAGTAGTAGTAGTAGTAGTAATACTATTACAAGTCCTCTCTCTCTCTCTCTCTCTCTCTCTCTCTCTCTCTCTCTCTCTCTCTTACACTCTTTCACTGTAACTTTAATGTGATTTTCAAATGAGACTATAATAAATTGCATGAAAAAAATAAATAAATAAAAATTACAATACAATGAAATACATTGACAATATTGGCAATCTATATATACAGTAGTATACAATGTCTATGTGTGTGTGTGTGTGTTGACTGACAAAAAAATAGTGGTAAGACTTTTAATGTAAATACATGTTGTGTGTGACACACACACACACACACACACACACACACACACACACACACAYACAYACATACATATACACACATATACACACATATACACACATATACACACATATACACACAYATACACACACATACACACACATACACACAAATACACACACATACACACACATACACACACATACACACAAATACACACACACACACAYACATACACAYACATATACACACATATACACACATACACACACATACACACACATACACACACATACACACACATACACACACATACACACACACATACACACACACAYACACACACACACAAACAGTCAGTTACACTCGGGGAAAGTTGACTCTTCAATACGATAGTAAYAAMAACACATAAAAAATACTCTCACTCTCTCTCTCTCTCTCTCTCATATGGTTTGAAGTAGAGACCATCCCTTACGGAATCGATAGGTTATTCCTCTGCTATTACGATAAATTGATAGGAAAAATGTGTGAATTACATACTCAGACACTGAGACTGGGAGACAAAGAGAGAGAGAGAGAGAGAGAGATCAATAAAAAGCATATATAAAACTCATTGACTGATTAGCTCTAAATTGGATATACCATTAGATACATATAGATAGATACAGTATATCCTACTATACAAGTATTATGCAATATAAATACTATATCCTATTATTATTATTATTGCTGTATATTATATACAGGATATACTGGGTATATAGCAAATAAATCAATAATATATATAAAAAAAAATTTGCTATTGTATTAAATTGTTTTAGTCTACAAATTAAAAAGTTAAAGAAAGAGAGAGAGAGGACTGGGAGGTAGTAAAGTAGTCATGTTTTAGGATGTCTATGAAATTGTTGTCGTTTTTTGTATTTTTGTTGTTGTTTTTTTGTAGTGT